>NC_080543.1:36222088-36523338 GCF_028640845.1 Ahaetulla prasina | reverse complement strand
GTGCTTTCAGAATTTAAATGTGTCTTGGGCCAAAAGGTTGTCTATCCTAGTGCTGCATCATAGTTTTGAATCACTTAACATTAGTGTGCTATGGTGCCAAAAATGTAGCGATACTTGTACTAAGTACTATTTTTCTAGTAATGTGTATAATAGTTTGTGCAAAAACCCATAGGGCATAGTAAAAAAAGAAGGGTCTGAAATGACCTTTTTGTTAAATACACATCAGAATTCTTGCTATAGATTTTGTAGAGAAGACCTGTTACAAATCCAAAGGTGATGTGAAGATTTATAAAGTAAATAAAGTATTTATAAAGTAAATTTGACTGTTGTTTTTAAGCTTCTACATTGTTTAAAAATGGAAAAATAAAATATCACAATAAAATACAATAAACCTTGAAAACTATTTTGTCTAACCCCTGCCTATCAGAATCCACTATCTTAGCTTTCATCCAGCTTCCGTTTAAACACTTCCTGCAGTTAGTTCATCGTTTCTCCTGTTGTCCAACAAAAATCTATTTGCTTGTAATTTATCATCTTAGTCACTCTTCTCTGTACATCATCATTTGTTAATGACTTCTTCAATATGGCAGTGCCCAGAATTCGACCTTAAGGTTGAATGTCAATCTTACCAGGTACATCTGATTATGTTACCTAGTCTGCAAGAAAACAATCAAGCTCAAAGAGCACGAAAGACTCCATTTACCACATAACCTAATTGTAAGCATGACTACATAAACTAACTAATTCTATTTTATTGTAAAGCCATATTAACATAGTCTTGCAAGTCTGAAAGTATAGTTGTCCCAGAGTCATCTTTGCAGCCCAAAGATTTAGGAAGAGTCTCTTCTGAGACTTTTGCTCTACTCATTATTTAGCTAAAGGCTATGCTGTGTCTAATCTGACCATTCCCTAGCCTAGGCAATACCATCTCTCAAGGTCTATCCCACATATTACCCTGGAAGTGCAATATCTAAACCTCACCTAACAAGAAATTTCCTGGCCATGACAATTATTAAGTAATGAAATAATGACCCCCTAAAGTTGTGGGTGCTCCATTACTGGAAGTTTTCAAGAAAAACTAGACAGCCATTTGTCCAGAATAGTATGAAGAATTTTGGCAATGGTCAAAGGATTAGACTAAAAGATTTCAAGACCTCACCAGAGATATCCCTTGTACACAATGTTTTTCAACTTGTCAAACATAACTACAAAAAAGCAAGAAAGAAGAAAAGATTTCAGAAAAGCATTTCTATTATTAGTCAGGGGAAAAAATATAATCTTGGACACTGTAAGAGTAAATTCCCAGGCAGACTTATAGCAAGTCAGTTAAGGCAGTGTCTCTCTGAAATGCTTTTTTTGCATGTCACCTATACCTGGGCTGTATTGTTTCTGCTTATATGGACTTCCCTTCTCCCATTTTCTCTCATAAAACTCTCACTCAGAGGAAGATAATGTTTATTTTAGAATGTTATAAATTTGGCATTTTAGTAGTGTTATAAAAACTATGTTCTAATAAGTGGGGAGGGCAAGGGCAAAGATGTGGGTAGAACCAGGAAAGAATTAAATTTGATTTAATGCATATTGATTTAATTTATATGTATTTAATACCTATATTTAATTTAATATATTGATATTATGACAATCCACATAGTAACTTTGTGAAATATAAATCTGACTATACTGCATTAAAGAATAAACAACAAGCAGAATGTCAGCCATACTTCCTGCTTTAAGTAAAATGTTCATTGAAAGAATAAGGAATAAAGCAAGAAAACAGAAATAGAGCTTCCATCATTGAAAGATAACTTGGCATCAAATTTTAAATACTACTTACATAAACTAATACAATGAAAGTCCCTTGGTTTTAATAATTTTAAACTGTAACTAATGTAGGTGCTTTGTTCTTTGTAAATAGAGTATCATATAATAAAATACATGAGATAGCTGCAAATACAGTGGATATACTGTAGAAAGTATATCCATGTTGAAATGCCAGGTTTTTGAGATGTAAAAAAAATATCAGACCAAGAAAAATTACTTCAGAATTTTTTCCATGCTTAATATAACTATAAATTGTATAATTCAACTGAAAAACAAACTGAAATCTTTTGGGGGAGGAGTAATAACAACAGCAAAAAAACCTTACAATAAAAGCTAGGAGACTGAGTCTAGTCCTATCTAAGGCATGAAAAATGGCTGGGTCACTTTGGGCCAGTCATGCCTACATCCCAGCCTACCTTATAGGACTGTTGTTGTGGGGAAAATAGCAGGAGAAAGATTAGATATGTTTGCCACCTTGAGTTATTTATAAAAATAATAAATATGAAAAGTAAAAATAACATTAGTAAATACTTATAAAGAACACTGAATTTTTATCTCTCATTAATTCACACTGGATATTTATCTAGTTTGAGATTTTAAGATTCATTGCTATGGAGAGCAATAGAAATCTGAGTCATTTCTACTGACTTGCTTGTACTGGAAGCCCTTTGATATGATGAAATCTGGATATATTCACAACTGACTTCATTCATATGAAGTAATGTGATAAAAGCACAATCAGCTACGTTTTTATGTTGGAGCTAACAAAATTGCCAAATTTTATGAGTTCATTGTACTGAGATTGTAGACAGGAATTACAAAAGTAGCCCATCAAAGATTACTGCTAATACTAGTTTATTTCAGTTTCTCTGAAAATTCATCTGAAGCCTCTCTGAAATGAATGATGTTAACAGTAGTTGGGTTGCCAAAAGAAATAATAAATGGTGACTTGTCTTAAGGACACTGAGGGATGTAAACAGAAAAACGAAGGTGGCTGCAGCAATTTTTAATTTTTTTTTAAGTGACCCTCCTACCAAAGGAATACAATTTCATGATTTTTTGTACTAATGGAAGTTAATTGCTTATTTCTGAGCATTTGATAATTCTGCATTGTGCTAACTGGTTAAATAAGATTCTGATACTGCCCAAGAACACATAGCGCATAAATATAAAAATGTGTGATAGAAATATTGGAATAAGGAACGATTCTTAAAAGGTTATAAGTTTCATATTTGCAGAATTAAGAAAAGGGAGGTTTGACAACTGCAAAGACACATTGCCTGTGGTTACAGTTCTCACTTCCTTTGACATTAACAAGGCTAATTCAACTGAAAAGGGGAAGCCCCTTAGCAAAAGATCATGGACACTTACTGTTAAGTATTTGAATTTACCCGTTCATAGTCCAATGTTATAAATGTTATGCGGTGTTTGAAACTGTGAGGTGTCAGAATATCAGTCTAAAATATACTTGCATAAGTAGTTAGTCTAATCTGTTTTTCCCCCAATTTTGATTTCCAGATAAATCTAGTATAGCAGTGTGAAACCCAATGTTCACAATATTATCATAAAGAAAGATCACACATGCTTAAATGAACAGTAGTATTTTCCTCCTATCAAAATGTCTTAAAGGAATGATACTAAATGTCAAATGCATATTAATTTTTTGGAACATTGCTTCACCTTTTATTCCTCCTAATGGTTTATATTGGAAACAGAGATCAAATTGCTTCATAAATTTTCTATAGAGGATCTACTTGCTATTGATTATTTATCTATATTTTGCAAAAAAATAAAATATATTAATCATATCACCTTTATGTTATTTACTTGGGTCACATAAAACAAATTGTCTTAGCAACAAATTTCTTAAAAATTCAATGACTGTAATCTGAATTTTGAATTTAACTTCAAATTCAAACAGGACTGTTTTATAGGATATCTTGTTAGCTAATCAAAAGAGTTCCCTGAACTTTTAAAAACTATATATAAAAGAATTTGGTATGATACAAAGCAAGCCAAGCCTCTAGCATCATATTTATGCAGGAATGCTTTGGGACTCTACAAATATTCCATTGGGATGATTAGCAAATTTTCTATTAAATGGAATTTATTCACACTTGCTATAGGAAATGTTTCGTAAATAGGTAGGTTTCTAGAGCAGTCATTTTTACAATGCATTCAAATGCATTCAGATGCTTTCAAAATTGCTAAAACAGTTCTGATTTGAAGAGGTTGCCAGTTTTTTAATTAATACACTTATATCAGTATATCAGTGGTAAGTTGGAAGTGCTCTTTAATTGGTTTAGGAATTAATAAATGAAAGACAAAACCCTGATATCAGTTCACATTCAAAAATATATTATTTATTTATTTTAAAAAATTATATAGCTGCCCAACTCACTCTTGGTATTCCAGGCAGCCCTATTTTTCGGCAGAATGAATGAGTAACAATGAGTAACAGAGGCAGAAGTAAAAGGGGACAACAATGGCAGGGTCTCAGCTGTTAGTATTCAGCCCAGAAAACTATTCATCTGTCCCAGAAGACAAAAATTAGTCATTCACCTTCAGATTTGGCAAAAAAATAAATAAATTGCTTCATTGCTAGTATTTAAATAATAGCCAATTTCAAGCCAGGAGGCCTTCCAAATGTGAAATGCCTCTTGTCCTTGAAAGCTTAGTCAAACTTTCACTTAAATTGTGATAATGTAACATAAGATTGCTGATCTTACAACCCAAGGCCATGGCTTTCTAAACTCTGTTGGCTTTTTCTCATTCTCATGACTACACTGGAGATTCAAGGACTCAGATGATATCATCAAAGCGCGTGGTTCTGCTGCTTTTTCTTATAGAGCAATGATTATGTATTTTTACATATAACTGAATATTAAAAACCACAGATGTCCTTTGGAGCATGGCAATATGTGGATGGATGGATGGATGGACAGACATAAATAATTAGTCCAGTATAAACAACCTGCATGCTCAGGGGACCATGCAATTCACAGTCATCCTTGGAATACCTTTGATTCTGATTGATAAAAAATGTTGGCAGTTTCCATGGGAAAATGAAAATGAAAATTGCAATATATGTTTTGAAAGAGGCATACATTCCAAAGAAAGTCACCAAAGCTATCCCATCCACATGTGTGATATAGTCCACCACTTTGTATCTTTTAACCATTTTCAAAATGTAAAATACAATCAGTGGTCACACAAAAATTACCAAATCTTTAATTTAAAATGTATACATTGGTTACTTATTCCCAGCATATTTATTATCTTTACTAGAAAATCTATAACTAATTGTACATTCAATCAAGAGACACTAAACACATAGTCTACAAACTTCTCAACTACTTCATTTTTTTAAGAAATGTAAATGATATACTGTACTTTCAAGGGTGAGAATTACAATTGCACTCTTGTTATTTGATGTAAAGGTTTTGCCAGATTTGTCTCAAAAACTATGTTTTTATATATATTGTTTCAAACCATCTGAAGTTAAACATACAACTGTGGGGTCCTTGGTGTTATCTAAGCTTGGTGGTTTCCTTGCAGATGTTTCTGCAAGATACACAGCACTGATGATATTACCTAGTATGGTAATGAAATGTCTGCAAGCAAACTCCCAAGCTCAGAGACCACCAAGGATCCCACAATTGAATCCAGAGCTACAAATATTCTCTTTTATTGATACTTCCTACTGTCCAGTAAACATCACCCAGTCTCGATATACAATAAATTCTGAAAACTAGATTGCCAAACAACCATTAATACAAATAATTAATGCAACAGCACTTATTTTTTCATGTATCTTACAACTCTGCAGATCACCCTTATAGGGTAACTCTGTAACTCTGTACCACTAAAAATAATCATTATAGCAATTTTTTAAATAATGGGAAAGAAAATAGAAAAGGTACTTGGTATTCTCATAGTTATTTTGGTAAATAAGTAGAGAAGTTCACTTTTTCTTCTATTGATTCCTGAGCCACTACAGGTATGACAACGGAAAGGCAGAAACAATTTTTAGTAGAGGAAGCAGAACTGAAAGAGACCAACCCTATTAAGAGACATGATGAGACTCAAATTTTGGCAACTATGAAAGCATGAAAAATTATCAACTTTTATCAGCATGTATTTTAGGATCCATTTAACATAAATATATTAATAAAGATGATCAAAACATGTTGATTTATGGAAAAGCCAAGCTGCATGAAGGAAGGAAACTCAACAATAAGCAATAATATATTGTAGAATTAAGCCACAGGGAACTGTGGCTATAGACCTATAATTTTGCATTCTCTTGCTTTTATCACCCTCCCTCCAGAAGACACTTAATGCTTCAAATGAGTTTTCATTCTAAGGAAAAAGAGTGGACAGAATTATTTCTGGCAATTATTTTACTGTAAGTGAGGAAGCCATCTTGATTTTGTCTCAAAATATAAATGTCTTGCTTGTGCCAGATCTAAGTACTAGACAGATACCAGTCTATGTTCAGAATCTTGACCTTAACCTTGTAATAGTTTACAAACTATTTTTGCTGAATCAAATCTAATGCAGCAGGATTTCTTTTTCCGTAGCAAAATTATTGTGAATACCTTAAAAAGATGAATATAAAAATACAAAGTATTAGTTTTCCATATAATCTTTTGCACAATTATTTAGCAGGTAGTAACATCTGGCTGTCTTTGTTTGGTTTAGAAACTATGAATGATTATGCTAAACTAGTACGTGGATTGAAGACCTGCAGGATTGTAGGCAATACTAAAAGTCACAAACTGATCCATGATGAAGACAGTGCCAATTATTTCTGCTCTACTAGCAAAAATGCTACATCAATGCATTCATACAGGGTCAAGCTCAACCTGAACCATTTATTTTTTACTCTCCACAAAGTGACATCTTAGCGCTTTTATCTTTGCCATTCTTCAGAAACAAGCTTAAGACATAATACTGTAGAACGTTCAACTTTTTATAGCTCTCCCACATCAAGCTAAAAACATTGGAAAAAGGAATGTTAGGAATTGGTTTCTATATCTGTTTTTTAGTTTGCAATGCTATTTTAATAGAATTAACAGATGCATTGCTGCTCTGAATTGCAGAGAACATGACATTACTTATTTAAATTAAATCATTTATTTATTATCAAACATTGTCAATAGATTACCACCAGATAAAATTAAACAGTTAAAAGAAAGGAATGTCAAGCTACATTTGAAGTGAGTTGTCACCTTGTTTTAACTGCTGTAACTATACATTGGCTACTATGTGTTTCACTGTCAGAATTGGTGTAAAAATTATCTATTGTCCCAGGTGCACTTAGTAAAAGACAGGTCACAATGTCCTTTTTGAGGTCTGTATAAAGGTTCTGGTTAAAAAAAAAGCTAAGTGTGCTGAGCTAGATGAATATTGGCAATACTTGCCAGATAGAGGGATGTTATATGTCGTGTTAAAACATCCTTTTAGTATCTTGTGGGTTCATAACATCCTATATCTAAGATACTTCTGGCATTCTGAGACTTCTGCATTCTGAGTTGACTTCAGACTTATATTCAATGTCATCCAATTTTTGCATCACTAGTTTTTTGGCCTGAACTAAGTCTTAAGTTAATAAGAATATACAGGCACTCCAGATAGTCTTAATTTTCTGCTCTACTGCTTTTGTCCAAAATGAGAGATAATTGTCAGCTAAGACTAGCAGTAGCAACTCTATAGCCAATATGTTTAGCCAATATGATAGTCTCTATGCCACATTCAGTTTTGGATATCCCAGCCAGCAGGTGTTTAATGTGGCAAAATCTGGGGCCTCAGTGTTATTTGCCTCACTGAGTTCTATGTATAGAGCTCTAAATGCTCCTTTTATATTTGTTCAGAGATCTGATTATGAGAGTTCTTAAGAGTTTCCTCAAGGTCTTTCATGATAAGCTGTCCCTACCTGCCTGTTTGTCTGGATCAGGAAGTCCCACAGGTTCTTAGCTGTGTTATTTTCCATGGAACGTTATTTTCCATGTGGAATCTGGACTTGGCAAAATTTAGTCCATACATTATACAGATGCTCCTATACCCAATGCCAGATACTTGGTTATGCCAATCAACCTACACTGTTTCTATCTGAATATTACACCCTGATGCTATGTGTTGGGATATCTCAACTGCATAGTCTGCACCTTGGGTCCTGTCTAGTGTGGTAGATCCCTGATTTGATGGATCTGGTGCTTAGCACCTGTTCTTGTGCTGTTATGCTCAGACCCTCAGTGATATCTTTAGTCCAGCTCTTTCCAGCCACTGGTAGGTTTTCCCAATGTCAGCTACCTCAGCTATCTGTTGACAATACTTTCCATTCAGGATCTTGCCTTGGCACAGTACTTCCACTGTTTGATCTTTTTGCCATGTTTCTTGCTGCTTCAGGCATTCTCTCAGAACTCATAGTATCTTAGTGATGAACTTGTGGGTATTCTGGGGTTGAACCAGGACAGTGACTTTGACAATAGACTCTGCCCATCCTCTTTCCGGCTGGTGTATAGCCTCTGGGTATTGGACTTAGGTGGAAATCTCTGTATATTGCGAGGAGCTTTTGGGTCTTTGCATCGGTAGTCCTTTGGACAACTCACAAATACTAGCAGGGTATCTGATAAATGGCAGGGTGAATAAGTTGATAGTATGGATTTTATAAAGGAAAATATTTGTAGCTCAGGAGTGAAATGAGGGGTGGTGCTCGCTGAGCTTGGTTGTTTTCTTGCAGAGGTTTCATTACCCAAACTAGGTAACATCATCAGTGCTAGTCACTATGGATCTTGTTTTTCCCACTGAGCTGGCTCTTCGGGACCTGTAATGTTCTGTTAATGTTTTTCTTGCATTATCATAATTGCCATGTGAGTGTGGGATATCAATATCTGTAGGTGTGCTGTATTGTCTGTTGGTAGTTCCATCCTATGAATCTTAAATACCTTCCCTCTTTTAACTATCATCCATCTACATTTTTCCAATCCAAGTGACATGACAATGTCCTCATTGTAGATCCATATCAGATGGAACAAATGAATGTCTTGTTCACTTAGCACACAGCTTGATCTCATCCATAAAGACAATGTGGCTGATGGTAGTTCTATATTCAATCCTTGTGATTATCTGGATGCGGAGGTTCAAGTCTATGCTGTGGAGATAGCATATCACCTTGTTCTATGCCGTACTTGATAGCCACTTGTGCAAGCTGTCTTAAGTTGTCTTAAATAGATTGTCTAGTGTTCCACAGTCCTATTGATCTCTTGAGGATGGTCCTTAGTGTTCTGTTGACTTTGTATAGTGCCAAGAATTCATGTGTATGGGGTTGAATTATAGGTTTTCCTGTAGCTAATCTGCTCAGATTGGTCTGTCTAGACCTTTAATCCCTGGTTACTGTCATATATTAGAAACTAGTGTTTTTATCTCTGGTGTTGTTCCTAAAGTCCTTCTGAGCTCAGCTTAATGTCACAATAAGTGAGTTTAAATACATATATATATATAGTTACATGATTTGAGATCCTACTTGAGATCCACAGTGACACACAAACACAGAGAATTCCTGAATTCTCTGACACACTGAAGATAATTACATGTGCTATTGAAATCAATGATCCAGTGAATTCAGTGTCCTAAATTACCACATCTGTGTTCACAACTATCTTAGTTATTCATATACGGTACTCATTATCTTTGCAATTTTTAGAATGATTCATGGGTTTGAAAAGTGCTTCATGAGCTTCATCTTCCTATTAGTCAGAAAATATTCTGTGAAAGATTCAGATAAATGTTCCAAAGTGCAAGCAGTTGCTTCTTGTCTATCCAGCAGATTCTTCCCCCTCCAGTAATAAAAGACCCAAGACATTTTATTAATAATTCAGCCTCCAAATTATTCTAAATTATGGAAACCTTCTTAATTGTTTTTACCGTGTCCTATTTCAATGTGTATAAATGCAACAGGATAAGTGCAAAAAAGAAAGTAAATCTTCAATACTGTATTTATGGTTTTTATTCTTCCTAATTTCAGGGAATGTTTTCTACACTTAATTGTCTTTCTGAAAGCTCTTAAAAATCAGCCTTTCAAATGTAATATTTTACAGATTAATGTAATGTTCTAGTGTGTATATGTTTCTGAAGGGTATTAGACAGCCTAGAACAGGGGTGTCAAATTCAATGCTTATATGTGGCCCGCTAGGCCAGCATGGAAATATCAAAGGACTGGCCTGTAGTGCCTCTGCCGGCGACTGGGAGAGTGTTGCAGGAGGCTGAAAATGGGCCGTGTGGAGTGCTGCAGGAAGACTGGCTTGGACTGGATTACAATTATATTTCTGCCTGGAAAGCAATTTACTATTAAACAATGGGGTATAAATTTAGAAATAAAAAGTTTAGTGGAATATGAAGAATAAATAATAAATGTATGCCAGTAATATCTGGTAGAAGATATAGGAAAATGGTTATAGTAAAGAATTGTGGAAAGAAAGAAGGGGAAAAATGCTTCTTGAGCCTATGTCAAATGCCCCCCCCTCCGGCCCTCCGAGGTGAAACACATCCCTAATGCAGCCCTCAATAAAATCAATTTTGATACCCATGGCCTAGAACTACTTCACTGGCATCCATTCATTAAAAAAAATCTTTTCTGAACTACACCAATGTCTGAACATTATGAGGTGATAGGAACAAAATTTATTACTTGTATTTTCCATAGGCAATTCTTAAAAATGTAAGGCCTCAAAAATATCCATAAATAATCTTATCTTCTAAAGATAAAGCCCTTTGTAAAAATTAATTATGAATGCAACAAGATTGTCTAAAATCTACTGTACTGTGCCAAAAGCACTATGCCTATTATATAATTTAATTGGTTAAAGTACATATTCCCTCAGTTTAATTTTTGACAGCCAGATCCATTTACCTATTTTATATTCCTCACAATAATAATTTCAAGTATGTCATCTTTATTCTATATTGCTGCCCTCTGAAGCAATACAAATCACTTTTCTGAGGATCAGAAGACTACTAAAAGACTAAATACATCTGCAGCTTTAGAGTCTCAGAGATGAGAAAGTAGCTTTCACATTCATTATAAATGCTTCTATTGTAAATACAATTACTACACATATTAATCATCTCAAATACATTTACATTGGCTAGAAGAATCTTAATTTCAAATCATATCACTGGCAGTAATAATATTAGGAAGAATTCTCCCAAAATTTTATTACATAAAATAGTAGCCTGTAATCTCAAGATCATGGAGTCAGCTTTCTCTGAGACTGGAGAATCCGCTTCACTTTTAAATGCATCAATTCTCCCCCTACCTTCCTGTCACACTTTTTTCTTCTGAGATGGCTGAATTTGGTCTAGCAGGGGTGAACAAGACTGTACTGGCAATACCTGTATAGCTGAAATAACAAAAAAGCAACCCCAACCCCCCGTCTGTCAAGACCTTCTTCTGCTCTTGAAGGAGCTTTACTAGCAGTAGATGGCAAGGATGAAACAAGAAATGAGTGGCTGCAAAGCAATCTATTCTGACATTTTTTGTCTAGCAAGCTTCTTATTTGTAGGATATTGTTATAAAGAAAATAGCATTTTACTAAGAGTAAGAATTCTTCACAGAAACCTTCTTGTGTCCTATGTCTGACAGGGTTAGTCCAGGCCTAATTTGCCTATCTTAAATTAAAAACAAAATAACTCTCCTCAACTGCCAAACAATTAAATAACCTTCAACTTAAATGGGCAATAAACAGTCAAAAGCTTGTAGCAAGGGTAGGCCTATTGGAAGTCCTATGTCCTAATGTGGAAAAAAAACCCAATTTGACAGAAAAACTGAAAAGACATATTTCAATGAGTTTCAATAAAATCAGACTTATTTAATGTTTTATAATATTATAAAGTAGATTTAAGAAATAAGAGAAATGGTTTTAAGGCATTAGAATATTGTTACATTTTAGTTAGAGCCCACAGCACCTGTTTTAGCAGCTGGAATAAAATTATTTAAAAAATGACATGGCAATGAAAACAAATTAATTTTCTCAGGGAATAAGTGGTTTTGAACTTAAACTTATACATTTTTATAATATGATAAATTAAAATTAAACTGAAACCCCGCACATTAAAGTTTAATTGAACAGTTGTTCAATTAACTGTTCTTTACTGTCTGCTCCCAGTATGAGAAAACAACTTTTGCCTGTAATACTGATGAACTCTAAGAGAAAGAATAAACTAACTTAATCAATCATTACTTTAATGCAAGGAAGAATACCTATACACTTTAAGGGGCATTAATTTTGGAACAAATTTTATATGTACATGAAAATTGGATAGAAAGTCTTTATGCTCACCTAAAGTTACAGTGAAATCTATCAACTTTTAGCAGCGCCATACAAGATTTTTTAATATTAGAAACAACTATTGCCTTTATTTATTCTACAGTGCTTCCTGAAGTGGGTTATTCCTACTGTCTTCAATATTTATTATACAGTCTTTATACAGGTAGTCTTTGGTTTATGATTATTCTTTCAGTGACCACTCAAAGTTACAATGGTTATAAATGAAGGGGACTTAACATTAGTTCTAGGAGTTACAGCTGTTGCAGGGTCCCTGTGATTATATGATTGCATTCCGAGCACTTGGTGCCCAGCACACAATAGCAATATATATCGCTTCAGTGCTTTACAGCCCTCTCTAAGCGGTTTAAAGAGTAAGTATATTGCCCCCAATAATCTGGGTCCTCCATTTACCAACCTTGGAAGGATGGAAGGCTGAGTCAACCTTAAGCCACTCAGAATCGAACTGGAGTGAACAGTGAGTTAGTCCTGCAATACTGCATTCTAACCACCACACCATCACAGATCTAGCTGCAAGTTGCAGTCATGTCATTGTGATTTCTGCTGGGTTCCCATAAGCAAAGTCAATGGGGAAATTGGCAGAAGTTGGAAGACATGATTATATGAGGCCCTTGCTTAATGACCTGAGAACTACCTGTAAATGGTTAAAGCTACAAAAGTATTTTTTTTCTCTTTATTTTATTAGAGAAAGGAAACAGGAAGGGAAAGCCTGTTCAGGAGACTGTGGGCATACTATTCTTTGACATTTTCAATGTTATCTTAATGTTCAAGCCAGACAGACAAGCAGAGATAAAGGTGGGGAATAGCAAATATAGATGGTCAATATTACTGTCTATCTAGCAGCAAAAGATTATGATGTCCGGTTTCCGGCCCGGTTACAGCACTGAGACGGCTTTGGTCGCGTTGGTGGATGATCTCTGGAGGGCCAGGGATAGGGGTTATTCCTCTGCCTTGGTCCTATTAGACCTCTCAGCGGCTTTTGATACCATCGACCATGGTATCCTGCTGCACCGGTTGGAGGGATTGGGAGTGGGAGGCACCGTTTATCGGTGGTTCTCCTCCTATCTCTCCGATCGGTCGCAGACGGTGTTGACGGGGGGGCCAGAGGTCGGCCCCGAGACGCCTCACTTGTGGGGTGCCTCAGGGGTCGATTCTCTCGCCCCTCTTGTTCAACATCTATATGAAGCCGCTGGGTGAGATCATCAGTGGTTTCGGTGTGAGGTACCAGCTGTACGCTGACGACACTCAGCTGTACTTTTCCACACCGGACCACCCCAACGAAACTATCGAGGTGTTGTCCCGGTGTCTGGAAGCCGTACGGGTCTGGATGGGGAGAAACAGGCTCAAGCTCAATCCCTCCAAGACGGAGTGGCTGTGGATGCCGGCATCCCGGTACAGTCAGCTGCAGCCTCAGCTGACTGTTGGGGGCGAGTCATTGGCCCCAATGGAGAGGGTACGCAACTTGGGCGTTCTCCTGGATGGACGGCTGTCTTTTGAAGACCACTTGACGGCCGTCTCCAGGAGAGCCTTTCACCAGGTCTGCCTGGTTCGCCAGTTGCGTCCCTTTCTGGACCGGGATGCCTTATGCACGGTCACCATGCTCGTGACATCTCGCCTGGACTACTGCAATGCTCTCTACATGGGGCTCCCCTTGAGGAGCACCCGGAGACTCCAGGTAGTTCAGAATGCGGCTGCGCGGGTGATAGAGGGAGCCCCTCATGGCTCCCATGTAACACCCCTCCTGCGCAGACTGCACTGGCTGCCTGTGGTTTTCCGGGTGCGCTTCAAGGTTTTGGTAATGATCTTCAAAGCGCTCCATGGCATAGGTCCGGGTTACTTACGGGACCGTCTACTGCCACCGAATGCCTCCCACCGGCCCGTGCGCTCTCACAGGGAGGGACTCCTCAGGGTGCCGTCGGCCAGGCAGTGCCGACTGGTGACGCCCAGGGGAAGGGCCTTTTCTGTGGGGGCTCCCACCCTCTGGAACGAGCTTCCCCCAGGACTTCGTCAACTTCCTGACCTTCGGACCTTCTGCCGCGAGCTCAAGACACATCTATTCATTTGCGCAGGACTGGACTAGATTTTTTTTTAAAAAAATAAATGTCTAAATTTTAGATTTGGTTTTAAATTGGGTTTTATTGTTTATATGTCTATTTTAAATTTTGGCCTATATAATAAGTTTTTTAGATGAATGTTTTACTTTGTATATTTATGTGTTTTTTATATGGCTGTTTTTATATGGCTCCCTGAGTCCCTAGGGAGATAGGGCGGTATAAAAGTATGAATAAATAAATAAATAAATAAATAATGTCGGCGTTCTAGTTGCTTGGACACCTTAAGTCAGACACTGAACCTAGATATGCTGCTTTCATCTACGTAAGATCCTGGAAACCCATATCTATAATTGTAAAAACATTTATTCGCAGAAGTAGAAAGTACTGACTTAAAGATTAAACATCAGATAATATGAACAAGAATCTTATTTATTTTTAATTAATATAAAATTACAGATCTGAATGAATTACATGGCAAGATCCCAGAATAGGGCAAACCTCTCAGATTTTTTATTTTCATCCATTATTTCTATCAGGATTTGAATTTTAAGGCCACATTAATTTTCCAAACCAACTCTTAACTGTTTTCCTAACAATTTCCCTATCTCAGGGCACAATCCCATCTCCCCTTTGGCCATCTCATTTTTCTAACTGAAGTAGTACATGATTGGGAAATTTGTAATCACATAATATCCCTTTAGTAATAAATGTTTATTAAAATAAACAACTTCTGGAATGAATTGCTTTTTATCCATTTGGTTGAAGGGCAGTGCATAAAGCTGTTGTGTAAACGCTATATAAGGTGGGAAAAAACATGTGTAACCTTACCTCTGCCATGAAGCATATATTCAGGAAGATTTATGTGCACATAGGACATGACTGAAAGCGGCTAGAGACGCCCGCTGCTGCCGGAGCCGCCGCCAGCCCCGAGACTGCCGCTGCCGCTTGTGCCGCCGGAGCCGCCGCCAGCCCCGAGACTGCCGCTACCGCTTATATGAGCCGCCGATTAAAGGTGGCTGGAGACGCCCGCCGCCACTAGAGCCACCTCGCCAGACCCGGGACTGCCGCTGCCGCTACCGTGAGTCGCGCCGCTGCCATCACCGCCCTCCATCATCGCCCTCCCTCACCGCTTCTAACTTTAAATTTCCCACCAAGGAGATATAAGCCCAACAACATTTGCATCAACCCTAAACAACCTATCCCCCAATCGGCAGGACTGCTGCAGGACTACTGGTGAGTTCCTAGGAGACTCCAGTCTCCCGGCCTCTACTGACTTTTTGAATCTCCCGCCATTACAGCCACCTTTAAAGAAGCTTCTTCAACCACCTTTTCTCACCATTTTAAATTTCCCGCCAAATCTCACTGTTACCATAGTGACTCCCCATTACCATAGCAACTGCCAAATTGATTACCATTTAAAGTTAAAGAGAGAGATATAAAATTAAAGATAATTGATTAAGTGACAGATACTTAATCATTACTAAAATTGGAAAGAGTGTGAAATAAAACAAAGGAATAAGAAAGATTATCATTATGCCAGCCAGAAAATCCAACGCTGATAAAATCTTAGAAACAAGATTAACAACTATTGAACAAAACTTAGATAAAAGATTACAAGCTATTGAACAAAACCTAGAAAAAAGAATTCAAAATATTGAACAAAACTTAGAAATTTTTTTTTTATCAGTTATTGAACAAAGTTTCACAAACTTGATAAAACAAATTTCAACACTAAAAAATGAAGACTCAAATGATCTAAATCTCTTCCAAACTCATCTATCATCACAAAATATACAACCTACAGCTCAACCTAGACAACAAATTAATACAACACAACCTAAACAACAAATAACTACTAATCAACTAATCAGAGATGCAATGGAGAGAGGACAAAAAATAAATAATGCAATATTATTTGGACTTGAAAACACAAACGAAACAGATACCAATAAGATTCACAACATCATTGGAAATTATAACTCATCAACCATCTTCCCAAATGAAATAATTGCTGTCTCCAGAGATGGACCAGAATATAAAAACAGCGATGGGTCAACAGTACCAAGATTTTGTAGAGTCACATGCATAAACGAGGACAGTAAACGCAAATTCATATATACTATAAACTCAATTGCTAAATCCAACCCTACCTACAGTAAACTTAGATCACGTCCTGATCTATCCTTTCTACAACGGATACGTTCTCGTGAACTTCACACAGAACTTAAAAGAAGACAAGACAATGGTGAATCCAACCTATACATCGACTACCGTGCTGATTGCATAAAAAATAAAACCTGCAATCAAAAAATCACCTCCAAACCCCCCATCACCCATAACAATCAACCAGCCATCCCAGTATTCAATCAAGTACCCATCCCCCTACCACCCATTCAACCAACCATCTTACCAGCCATTCAACCAACAGCCATCCAACCAACAATCCAACCAGCCATCCAACCAGCCATCCAACCAGCCATCCAAACAGCCATCCAAACAGCCATCCAAACAGCCACCCAACAATCCACCCAACCAACCATCCAAACAACCATCCATCCAAACATCCAAACTACCATCCAACCATCTATACAACCATCTATTGTCCACGACCCCCCACCTACTAACACCCAAACTAGGTATGCACGCCTTACCTCTTCAACACCAATCATATCAGATCTCAAATGCAAATTGATAAATGCAAGAAGCATAGTCAACAAATTACCTGAATTTATCCTCTTATTAAACAGTGGCACATTTGATATCATTTTTGTTTGTGAAACATGGCTGAATTCATCCCTTCCTGACTCCATTATCTCAAACAAAGAATATCAAGTCTATCGATCAGATCGGGAAAACCGAAGAGGTGGTGGAGTGCCTATCTTTTACAAAAAGTCACTGAATCTAAAAGTTATCCAAGTAGCACATAAACTCTCTCTTCCTGAAACTATAGTATGCGACCTATCCCTTGACACTACTCTTCGATTCTTACTATGCTACAGAGCCCCCGACTATGACATTACCCACGCAAATATGCTAACCTCAATGCTAACATGGACTACCTCTTGCCCATACCCTCTTATCTTCCTGGGTGACTTAAATCTACCTCTCATTAACTGGACAACCAATGAATGTTCAACTGACCCAATCCATACTACACTATACAACGCTGTTACAAACCTAGGTCTTGAACAACTTGTAACTAACAATACAAGACTCAACAACTGCCTTGACCTCATCTTCTGCAACAATCCAAACTCAATTTACGGACTACAAATTAAAGAACCTTTTTCAAACAGTGACCACTGCATGATTGATTTTGTCTCAATATACGTCCATACTTAAATCATCATAACAACAGAACTCCCAACTACAACTTCAAGAAAGCCAATTACGACCTTATAAACAACGATCTTTCATTTCTGAACTGGCAAAATCTGTTTGCAACCTGCATAACCGCTGATGACCTCTATAGAATCTTCCTACTTGAAATCAATAGAGTCATTAAATTATATGTACCACGAATGACTACCATGTCCAAGAAAACAAACTACCCATATCAATAAAAAGCTTCAATCAAAAAAAAAATCCTCTGAAAAGAAACAAAAAGGCTATGTTACAAATTTCAAAACCGCTACAGAAACATATGCAACCAAATAAAACTGAATGCACAAATTACCACACCAAGCAAGAAGAGAACCTTCTACGCACAAATTCCAATCGTGCCTTTTATAATTTTGTCAACAGTAAACTTAAAGATTCAAGATCCATCCCACCACTAAAAGATTCTAACAACAAAGAATGCAATGACGAAACAGTCAAAGCAAACCTCTTCAACATTTTCTTTGGCTCAGTTTTTGTTAACTCCGATAACACATATCCAACATTCCACAAACGAACCAGCAATGACTATGATGATTTAACTCATATAGATTTCACAGAAGACAACGTTGGTAAAGCTCTTCACAACTTAAAACCATCGCTTTCTATTGGACCTGATGGTCTATGTGCATATTTCTTAAAAACTTACCATTAATATAGCTGAACCCCTAAGTATTATCTTTGATAAAGCTTTCACTACCAGTTCTCTTCCCAAACTTTGGTCACTAGCCACAGTCATCCCCATCTTCAAAAAAGGAGACCCCAGCTTAGTCGAAAACTACAGACCGATCTCCCTTTGCTGCGTCACCTGCAAAGTCATGGAATCTATCATCAATCAATCCATTACCTCACACTTAGAAACTAACAACCTACTCTCCAACAAACAATTTGGTTTCAGGAAAAGTTATCATGTAACTTACAACTTCTCCACTGCAAAAACATATGGACTTCAAATCTAGATCAAGGCAAATCAATAGATGCAATCTACATAGACTTCTGCAAAGCTTTTGACTCAGTAGTACACGATAAACTTCTCCTTAAACTAACATCCTATGGCATCTCAGGACCCTCCACAAATGGATATCTGCTTTTCTGTCTAACAGACAACAAGTGGTCAAAATTGGCAATGCTTTATCAAATCCTGTTCCTGTCAAGAGTGGCGTTCCTCAAGGCAGCGTCCTTGGACCAACACTCTTTATTCTATACATTAATGATCTTTGTGACCATATCTCAAGTAATTGTGTTCTCTTTGCTGACGATGTCAAACTATTTAACACCACAGACAACACTTCTATCATTCAAAACGACCTTGACCATCTAACCGCTTGGTCTAAAATTGGCAGCTCAAATTTCAACCAGCAAATGCTCAGTCTTACATATAGGAAAAAGAACTCTAAAACTAAGTACATACTAGATGGACATTACCTTACAGACGACCCCATCCGTTAAAGACCTTGGAGTTTTCATGTCAAATGATCTAAGTGCCAAAGCCCACTGCAACTACATAGCAAAAAAGCTCTAAGAGTTGTAAACCTAATTTTGCATAGCTTCTTTTCCAAAACACCACACTACTAACCAGAGCATATAAAACATTTGCTAGACCAATTCTAGAATACAGCTCACCTGTTTGGAACCCTCACCACATCTCTGACATCAATACAATTGAACGTGTCCAGAAATATTTTACAAGAAGAGTTCTCCATTCCTCTGAAAACAACAAAATACCTTATCCCACCAGACTTGAAATCCTAGGCTTAGAATACTTGGAACTCCGTCGCCTTCGACAAGACCTAAGTTTAACTCACAGAATCATCTATTGTAATGTCCTTCCTGTCAAAGACTACTTCAGCTTTAATTGCAATAATACAAGGGCAACCAATAGATTTAAACTTAATGTAAACCGCTTTAATCTAGATTGCAGAAAATATGACTTCTGCAACAGAATCATCAGTGCTTGGAATACTTTACCTGACTCTGTGGTCTCTTCCCATAATCCTAAAAGCTTTATCCAAAAACTTTCTACTATTGACCTCACCCCATTCCTAAGAGGACCATAAGGGGCGTGCATAAGCGCACAAATGTGCCTACCGTTCCTGTCCTATTGTTTTTCTTTTCTTCTTCCTATATATATATATATGCTTATACCTCCTAACATTTACTCATATATATGTTTATATACTATATAATCTTTTTGTATGATGTTGTGACAAAATAAATAAATAAAATAAATAAATAAATAAAATGTGTCAACTGCCTACAAAAGTCGTGGTGGCGCAGTGGTTAGAATGCAGTACTGCAGGGCTAACTCAATGCTCACTCCATTAGTTCGAATCTGAATTGACTCAGCCTTCCATCCTCCCAAGGTCGATAAAATGAGGACACAGATTGCTGTGAACAATATGCTGACTCTGTAAATTGCTTAAAGAGGGCTGTAAAGCACTGTGAAGCAGTATAATAAGTCTAACTGCTATTGCTATTAGATGGATTCAAGTCCATTGATCTTATCTACCAGTGATTTGTGTTTACTGCTGTGAATGCTTACATAAATTTGCTATTTATGGCAGTGTAGAAGTTTAAACTACATGCTGTGGATTAAAATACTTATCTTGGTGTGATGCTGAATTCTATATGAGGGAGAAAAAAAACTTTGTATTGTGTAGACATAATTCTCAACGTTCATGCAATGCCATCTTCTTTAGGTCTAGTCACAATTTAAGTGCTGTGGAGTTCAAAAAAATCTTGTCTCCAGTTTTATCGGATTACCACTTCGGTAGACAATATGACACGTTATTCCAAATATTGTTTTACAAGCCCATGTACGCGCGGGGCAGGGAAGTGAGGCAATACAGGATTTAAAATACATCAAGAATTAGGACTACGAATACTATTTCCCTTAATGACTATATAAGCATTTCCCTATCGCCGTAATCAATGGCTATTTTACTTATGCAAGTCATCTCCCCCCCCCCATAAAAGAAGTCGTTTCAGTCTCTTTTCCGTAAGGGTTACTTCCGGCCCCTTTACAGATGTTTTGCAGAAGTCCCGAAGTCGCCCACCACTTCACCTTTCCAACTGATTCATGAATCAGTCAAGAGTAGGAGGAGAGCGCAAAGCCGGAAGTCCTTCCCGGCGCTCCCATTGGTCCTTTGCTGTATCAATCAGGCGCTGGAGGACCAACACGCTTCCAATACTGCCCCGCATATTTCTTTTTAAGTAGGGGGGGCTAAGAAAAGGAGCTCTGTGCCTCTCTTGCCCTTTCCCTTCGCGAAGTCTCCTTTCTTTGTGGTCTGTGAATGTGAGTCCTTTCTCAGCACCTCTATTTCAATTCAGTTCTCTTTCCCTTCCCCCCGCCCCCTGCTTCCCCGTCGCGCGCTCACGTTTGATTGGGCAACATCTGGGAACGGAACCCTAATACCGTTAGAACGGGGTGGGGGAGCGGAGGGGCCGGCGCGAGCCGTTTTCAGCGCGCAGGCGGCGTGCCGGGTTTCTTATCCCAGGATTCCGAACGGCGAGGACAATCCGAGAAAACTCGCCCGGCGTTTAGGTTGCAGCGAGTCTCGCCGCCGCCGCCTGTCCTTGCTTTTCCTTAGCTCCGCCCCCGCAGCCCGCCCCCACACGCCTCTTACCCTCGCGCCGCCGAACCAGGAGCAAGAGCGGGCGAGAACAGCGCTGCTGTCGCCGCCGCCGCCGCTGCTTTTGGTGCTGCTGCTGCTGCTGCCGCCGCCGCCGCAACGGGCCCGCGGTGGCGAAGTAACTACCCATGTTTCCTTCTGGAACCCCAGCAACCGCGACGACTTGGGGGAGAGGCGTCCCATCGCTCTTGGCTCGGCCGGCCTCGCTGCGGAGGCTTAAGGCGTGCCGTGTAGTGCTGCTGGCTGCTCGAGCTGCTCCGAGGGACGGAGACCGCTTACCAAGAAACCGGAACCAGGAAAACTGCTGGGATTTAATAACACGGGCTGTGCTGCGGGCTGTTGTGTGCCCGGTGGGGAGGCAGGGAAAAGAGAAAACAAGAGGTCGCAGTGAGGCGGCAGAAAAGCTCATCAAGCGGCACTTCTTGGGGACACAGTTGCCTAACCTTGGACCTCCCCAAAGCTGGCCAGGAAAAGGCAAAGGAGGCTGATGGTTGTTTGAAACTCATCTTGGATACTGTGGATTTAACAAAAAAGCAACTTTCCCTTTCCATTCTGGAATTTATTTTGTTTTCTCGGTACTTTTAAAAACTATAACGGTACCCACAGACAAGTATCGCTTGTAGTCGCCGACTTGTACGTATTTTTAATGTATCTGTCCCATTATGTATACGGTGTGTAACAGAAGAGATGTAATGTTTTCCCCCTTCTCCCCTCTGCTACCAGATGCTGGGTGGGGGAGGGAGGTTGGTAATATGGCTGTTAAAACCTTTGTTACTCGGCAGATGTATTTGTCCCTTGTGAACCATAGGTGAAAATAATTATTTGTGAGAAAGTGTAAGTTTTAACACTGAGAAGTGAGCATTAAAACTGAGGGTGGACTGATAACATTTTTAAAGGTATAAAAAGAGCTAGATGGAAAAAATAATGTGCATGACATTTAAAACTGTACATTTCTATAAGATGTGCTCTATTAACATTTGATCAAATTTCTTTCTGGATAAAGATTACCAGGTTTTTCTGCTGCTTCTTCCCCATCAAAAGTTAAAACTCCCAGTATAGGTTACATATATTTTTCCTTAAGAGTGACTATGTGAAGTCAGTGTTGATATATTTTACGTCTGGGCAAGAGAGACCAACAATATCACAGCATTACATATATTTATTTTCTTTTCTAAATATAAGATCCCAGATGGCCAATTCCCTCAATGGCCGGAACCCAGGTGGCCGAGGAGGAAACCCCCGCAAAGGGCGTATTCTGGGATTCATTGATGCTATTCAGGATGCAGTTGGCCCCCCCAAGCAGGCAGCTGCTGATCGCAGGACTGTGGAAAAAACTTGGAAATTAATGGATAAAGTGGTGAGTCTGTAAATTACATTTGTAACAAATATATATATACAAAGGAATTATCGATGGATTAGACAAAATGTGTGATTTCAGGTTCATGATAGATATTACAAGCTTATTCAGCCTTTAGCTATGTTTATTCTCAGTATAAAAGAATATTAAATATGTTAAATATACAGTTCTTCAATTGTAAGATTGTTAATATGCAGTATGTTTCATTTATACCACTTTGGCTTATGTTGTTGTACTGTTTCCTTGAAAATGAAACTTCAGGCAATCATATTGAGATCTACTCTTATGTTAATCGTATGGATGCAATCAAATCTGCTGAAAAAGAAGTAGGTTTATTATTTTGACCAGATGCACAACAATTTAAACATTATCCTCAGTTGTAATGGCCCAATAAAATTATATTATGTAACCAAATCTTGGAAAATTATTCCTCATTGGAGGATAAAGTAACGTACTAAAGTATCATCTGTCTTAAACTAGAATTACTTATTTTGTAGATTATTGTAGTAGGAGCATGTATTATGAAATACAGATAAAAGGAAATGAGAGTATTTTTTTCTGAACAAAAATGTGTATTGTTATGGAGGTAGGATGTTCTTAAAATTATATATGCAGCATTTATGATAAGCTTAGTATAATGGCCCATTTTCAATCCTTGCAAATTACATTTTATACATAGATTTGTGTAGGTGCTTTCATTGTAGTGTTCATAAAACATAATGTAAGTAGAAAATGCTAAATGCATAGAACTATGTAATATTTTTACACATAGCATATAAAACATTTTTAAGAGACCACCAGTCTGTTTGTCTAATAGTACATATTTCCATGAAAAAGTTCATGGATTCTTTATGAGGAATAGACCTGATATAAACAATTTAAAGCATTTGCATTGATCATCAAGGCACATAAATTCCTTATGGAGTTTTATGCATTATATTATTCCCACTACTCTTGTATGGCAAGGTAGTTACAGTTTTTTCTAGGAATTCTGCTGTACTATCAACTTTGGGTGCCTCATGAAAGTTTTTTAAAAAGATAATGAGCACTACCAAAATTGTGGCAATAACTCAGGTTAAAACATATAACAACCTATTTTCTTAGAATCAGTTCAGAATTTATAATTTCAGTAAAAATGTATTGTTGACTCAAACTTGTGGTAGACTTGTACGTTTTTTATTTAGTTGCCAAGTCATTGCCAGTTCCTAATCTGCATTTTTTTAAATTACACTTTTACATTTAGTTCATAGTGGGCTCATACAATTTTAAAGGAGCAAACTTTTATTTAAGATAAAAAATGTTAAGTGTGAAAACAATTACCTGCTGAAGTTATGGGTTATACTCTTCTTGGCTAAATAAACTTTTGTTGGATTCCAACATTAACCTGGAAGTTGGACATGATGACCTCAGTTACTCTTCCTACTGTATAATTCTGTGAAATACTATAACTTGAAATGTTGGAAAATTACAGGACATAAGTATGCAATTCTAGTTATATTACATTGAATGTAAAGTGACTATACCGGCTGAAAATGTTTTACAGTCTGACTTTGCCTATTAAAGCCTGACTCTTTCACATCATTTTCTGTTCTAATGTTTTTGACCAGAAATACAAAAATTGAATGTGGGTCATTTTGCATAACCACTTGACTGCTGATTATGGTCTTACTTTCCAAAGTAAAAATATTATAAACAGAGTTGGCTATGGTTTACTCTTACCCAGTGACCGATCCAGATTCGATATTGCAACATTATCCTGGGACAAGTACATTATCCTGGGCCTTCATTCATGAGAGCTATGCTCTAAATGCACAATATAAGATAACTATTAGCTTTTCAGTTTCAGTTTTTATTTAAAACATTTATACCTTGCCTGTTTACTTCAGATTTCAAGACATATTACAATAATTAAATATTACTGCTGCAAAATTTCTTACAAAGAACTGGTTTAGAAGAGCTTGAGACTATAAATGAACCCAGTATTTTCAAATGGTTGAAGCAGCCATGACACTTTTTTAGGCTCATATGGTTGTCTCATATCACTATATCACTATACTCACTACATCTATGTGCGAGTACATGCACATATCTGGAAATAGTAGAGCAGTTCCCAAAACAGCTGCATGAGTCTGAAAAAAGTTTACTCTTAACAATTGGGACCATATTTTTAAACGGATTTGGGATTTGAAAATAATTTGAATTAACTTTCTTGGTTGTTTTAATTTTTAAAGAATAGGTAGCCTGCAATCCCAAATTCATAGAACAGTTGGGTATTTTTTCTGAGCTAGAGAAAAAACTTCACACTCAGATGTGTACCTTAACATCAATTCTTGATCTCCTTGCCACATTTTTTCCATCAAAGTAAATTTAGTTGAGAAGGGATTTTTTGGAGGATTTGCACGTTATTACATAGTAATAGTTTAAAATCTTAAAACACAAATCAACAACTAGAATATTAAAACTTATAACTGATATTTTTTTGATGAGTTAGTGTGATATATGGAATCATGGGCTTAATACAGACATCTGTGATGTTTGTGAACTTGGTCAACAAAATCAAGTGGGGTTTATATACGTTTGATATCCAAAATGTTTTCTTTCCTTCTCATGGTCCTTGTACGTGAAAAAACCCCCCAGTATTATTTAGTTTAAAGTTAAAAAAATCCTTGTTTGTATCATTTTCCAACTGATAATTAAGTGTTTTGTTTTTACGTTTTTCTAAAGTAATGGTCAGTGAAATATGTATTTAATATACCAGTTTTATTCTTTAAAATTGCTCTTCTTTTGGAATTTAAAAAAAGATCATGCTATAAATTCATCTTAATTTTCTTCATCCTCTGAATTAAATTTATATACATGTAGTCCTTGATTTAACAACAGTTCATTTGGTGACAAGTTACAACAGCAATGAAAAAAGTGACTTGGGACTGTGTTAAATTTATATTTGTCATGAAAGTGACTCCCTGTGAAGGCTCCTGGATTGGGGCTGAAAGGCGAAAGCAGAAGCAGTATGATCCATCCCAGATTTGGGTAGACCAGGTTGCCCTTATTAAAAAAATCACTTGACTTGGGATTGTTTTTCACAATCGTTGCAGCATTTCAGTGATCAAAATTCAGATGCTCGGCAACTGACTTTCTTTTATGCAGTGCTCCAGAGTCATGTCGTCATCTTTTGCCACCTTCTGACAAGCAAAATCAATGGGGGAAGCCAGATTCATTTAACAAGCGTGTTGCTAACTTAACTTAAGGGATTCACTTAACAAATGTGGCACGGAAAGTTGTAAAATGAGGCACAATTCACTTAACAAATGGCTCACTTAGCAACAAAACTTTGGGCTCAATTTTGGTCGTAAGTCGAGGACCACCTGTGCTAATCATAATATTTATCTAATTTGAAAGAAATTTCCAATGAGATACGTCTTTAGGTTTAAATCTCTGCCGCATGCAATCTGCTGAGATATTTGGTACATCTTAAATTTTGTAGCAAATAGTTTTAAGTTTCTTCTTTGATACTAGATGATCTGGGATAATAAGCTATTAAGGTATGTGCTGCAACATAAAACTTGAGAGTACAGGAAATTGCTTTGCAGATTTGGCTACATGTTCCCCAAATACAAAATGGCAGAATATATATTGATTAAGTTTAGAGTTAGAAAAGTGTGCATTAAAATTTGTTTAAGTGTTCAGATGATTTATATTTAATCAAACTCTGTCACTCTTGGGATCAAGCTTTGAGAAGCTTTTCAATGATATTTTAATATAACTGATACCAAAACTATATAAAAACACTTAATTTTCCTGTTTAGATAGATAAACATAGACTATGTTTCACCATCATTATAATTTTTTAAGAGCCTTCATATAATGGGCAAAGTTCTAAGATATGGAAGTTCAAAAACAACTTCCAGTCTCCTGTTTGCCCCTTGCCCACTGCAATTCAGTGTGCTCTCCTGAATAACATTGTTCTGACATTTGAATTTGTGTCTCAAAATAGTGTTCCTCTCCATCTAATTTATAACATTTGTTTTAAACTTATGAAAACCTATGTAGCAATCCCTCATTCTGATGTATATCATGATTGTCAGAAAGATGTTTTGAAAGCTGAATGGAAGAGAAAAGAGATGTGTTCTTGTGATATAAAACTTTCCATTCATGTTAATATTTTTAAACAGGAACATCTGATATATGCATAAGTAAAAGCTTTCTAAATATCTTCTATAAATAGGCAATGTATAATTTTGTATATTGCTTTTTCTTAATAAATATTAATTCACAACAAAATGTAGCTATTGTTATCCAGCAATTATTTCTATGATACCATTCTAGCTTACATCACTGGTATTTCTCTGATTATCTCCTGTCCAAATTCAAATTAGTAGTTCTGATTTTCCTGATTTGTTTCTACATCTTGTGATAGCAAATTCTATATCTGGAGTATGACTGAGTTTATATTAAGAAGTAATGGTGGCTGGAAAATGGGGTTTGGTGTGATATGTAGTCATATATTATGGTCTGTAAACTGGTTAGTGTGAAACAGGACACAGCCTTGTTAAGTAACTAATGAATAACTAACTAATAAAACAATGTATAAACTGGTCCAGTATTCTATCTATCTATCTATCTATCTATCTATCTATCTATCTATCTATCTATCTATCTATCTATCTATCTATCTATCTATCCTCCTATCCTATCCTATCCTATCCTATCCTATCCTATCCATCCTATCTGACTGAACCAATTCTATTCTGGGCAAATTTTTAGCACCTGAAAGTCATTAACTCTGTACAGGAGGAAGTGGTGTAATGGGTGTGAGGCCATTCTGATTTCCTGTATGAAGGACGCCTGCTTCATTTACTGTGTAAACATATTTTTTTATTAGAACCTTTGGTATTGAATAGAATGATAATAAGAAAAAATTCTTAGCTGTGATAAAGTATATATTTACTAAATTTTAATGTAGTATCTTTGCTACTAAGTGGCCAATTTGCTTTTTACTTGTACAGATCCATATAAATACCTAATCTATAGTTTTCATTCTTCAAAAACTGTTTTGGGATTTTTGACCTCATTCTTTATAAAATATGGAATCAATGAAACATCTTTTAAAGAAACTATTGCTCCTTATTATTTGATGGATGAAATGTTTCTGTCAGTTCATATTTTGCAGCAGTGCAGTCTTAATCTAGAATGAAGTTTGTCCTTATGAAGAACTGTTTAAGGACAGACTTACAAGGGCCGCTTTCCATGGTGCAATTGCAGTTAGATATTCTTATAGAAGTATGCAGATAGTGATATGTTGTGTAGAATTTCTCTTTCTTTCCTTGAAAAACCTAAAAAAGTTGTGTTTTCATGAAATAAAAATCTTGGCCTTTTAAAAATGGGGCAATGATACTTTCAGTTTATTAATAGCTAAATGCTGTACTATAGTACTTATACTGAAATACGTGCTCAGTCTTTAGACTGAAAAGTTCTTGAACAATTATAACTTCAGAAAATAATCAAGTGCACATATTTTAATGGGGGATTAAAATTCCAATGACAAATTCAATTTGTAAAAATGTTATGTTACTACATCTTGTTAGTACAAAATGAGTGTGCTTTCAGGTCAACTTGTTCATAGAAACTATAAAATAATAAAACTATGAAAGCTGAATTAGAAAATAATCTCAGAAACCCCAAATATGATCCTTGGACTGATTCCTTTCAGCTGAAATATTTAATATTTATTAAAACATTTATTTATTAAAATATTTAAAGAAATGGACAAAATAACTACACAATAGCTGAAATGTAGCACTAGCGGAGAAGGAAATTTGGTATGGATGGTCTTCAACTTATGACCATAATTGGCACCAGAATTTCTATTACCAAGCAAGGGAGTTAGTAAGTGATTTCAAGACCTTTTATCATGGTTTTTAAGTGAATCACTGCAATTGTTAAGTGAATTACATAGTTATTAAATAACTCTAGCTTCCCCCATTGACTTTGCTTGTTGGAAGCTGGTTGAGAAGATCTCAAATGGTGATTGTATGACCTGGGCATGCTACAACTATAGTAAATACATGTTGGTTACCAAGTACCCTAATTTTTTTTTCCCATGGGGATACTGCATTGGTTGTAAATATGAGGACCAGTTATAAGTCACTTTTTTCAGTGTTGTAATTTCAAACGATCATTAAATAAATGGTTTGTATATTATTTGCACACAACGTATGTTTTGCTAACCATATGGCAAAATACAAAATACTGACTATACTTTTTTCTTTTAAATTGGCTTTGGTCTTTACAAGATCCTTTATTGATGTAGGTAGCTGTTCTGTTCTGTTTAAATATATTGGCCTGTAGAGTAAAGGAAGAGCCACTGTTTTCTTTCATGGGGTGTGCTGTCTCTTTAGTCAGATGGAATACTCGTTACGCACGAGCAACATGTGTAAGGTTTTGACTTATCTGTGTAATGTCAGACACCTATTTTCATTTCTATATATATATTTAAAAATAGAATCTTTATTATGCATTTGTTTTGCTGAATTTGGAGACTATCCAACCCTGACGACTTTGAGAGACTTACTAATAAGATAAAACAATATACCAGTAAATATAATGGTATTTGGATACTACAGTATTTTCTTTATGAAAAATGTGAAATGACTTTACAAATAATATCTAATGGAATCTCATTGGATTATATTATTATTATTATTATTATTATTATTATTATTATTATTATTATTATTATTATTATTATTATTATTATTATACATATATTCCTACAAGGAATATAAATCCTTCCATTCCCCACTATCCTGTCAGAGCTGAAGCAGCTTCTTGGATGAGAAGCGAAACGTCTTCTAAGAAAAAAAAACCCCAAGAAAGTCCAGTTGCCTCCTGAAAAATCACCTATGGGATAGGTCTCTATATCTGAACAGTTGAGTTCTAGGTAATGTTATAACTTAGGTGTAAGCTTCCCACCATTGTCTTACTCATGTACAATAAATTTTGGGATGGGTGAACTTAATTGTAAAATTTATGTAAATTATTCTTTAATTGTAGGTCAGACTGTGTCAGAATCCCAAACTTCAATTGAAAAATAGCCCACCTTATATACTTGACATTTTACCGGATACGTACCAACACTTGCGACTTATTTTGGGCAAGTATGATGACAACCAGAAACTTGCACAGCTCAGTGAGAATGAATATTTTAAAATCTATATTGATAGTCTCATGAAAAAGTCAAAACGAGCTATAAGACTTTTTAAGGAGGGAAAAGAAAGAATGTATGAAGAACAGTCACAGGACAGGTAAGAGAATTTACATATCTATCTAAACTGTTTAATTCTTTTAGTGTATATTTGCATTTTTCTCTTTGGGAACATTCTATATACTTTCTGAACAAAATTCATCAGGCTTTTTGTTGCTATTCAGAGTGAAAATACTGTACATAACATTTTAATGTATGTGCAAATTTGTATTGTTCAAATTGATAGCCTTTTGATGTGTTTTCCTAAAGAGCCACAATTGAGGTTTGATTTTGGATCCTTATACTGTTTAGCACAATTGAAGATTAATTTGTTGGAAATACCAGTTTGTAATAGAATTAGTTTCATTTGTTTGTAAAATAATTTTGCATATTCTGTTGGACTAGTTGCAGTTTAGTTGTATGTTTGGGAAAGCTTCTAAATGTCAGTGCTGACGCTTGTTTCCCTGTGAGCTAATAGTATTAGATGAAGTTTTTGAAGTCTGTTATGGAACTACTTGTATTTCTATACATATGAAATAATGATACTCTTCAGTTAATATTCCAGGTTTTAATGTTAATCGTTAGTGACTGAGAATGCAAGCTATATTTTAATAACTGTAATATCTTAATATCTTTAAGAGCAATTTTAAATGCCATCTTTTTTGTCTGCTAGAGACATTTCATAATTTAAAATGAGTACCAAGCATGTTTTTATTTAAAATTAAGAATTTTTGTGATACAAGAACAAAGGTACCTCCTATTCGATGTATTAACTTCATTTTTATAGAAAGCATTTTTTTTCATATTAAATAGTCCTATTTGGATAAAGTTAATAGCTAAGTAGATAATTAGAAGTGTTGCTTTGAGAAAGACATGCTAAAAAATGAGGAAAACCTTTTGACTTTGAGACAGGAAAGTGGGTGGCAAGCATGAAGAAGTGGAAGAACTCAGTGGAAGAACTTAGTACTTCTATCCTTTCATTGCATGAAAGGTTTTCTTGATTTCTGACTTTAAAGTGGCCTAATCCAACATTTCATATTTGAAAGAGCTTAGGTTCCCCACCACCATAATAAATAGACTAAAACATCAAATGGATATACACAGAAACAGTTTTATATTTAAAGGTTAAGTCACTTGTTACTAATTCGGTACACTTCAGGTAGCAAACTAAGTAAATTGAAGTTATTCTGCTCTGCATTTGTTTTAATGTTTTGTATCATTTATAAAGGTGGCTCAGGAGCTAGGACTTTGAGCTTGTCGATCGAAAGGTCGGCAGCTCAATGGTTCGAATCCCTAGTGCTTCCGTGTAATGGGGTGATCTCCCGTTACTTGTCCCAGCTTCTGCCAACCTAAAGCACCTAAAAATGCAAGTAGAAAAAATAGGGACCGCTTTGGTGGGAAGGTAACAGCGTTCCGTGCGCCTTTGGCATTTAGTCATACCGGCCACATGACCACGGAGACGTCTTCGGACAGCGCTGGCTCTTTGGCTTTGAAACGAAGATGAGCACCACCCCCTAGAGTCAGCAACAACTAGCACGTATGTGCGAGGGGAACCTTTACCTTTATCATTTATAAAGCTACTGTAGTTAAATTTTTCCTATAAAGTGTTATGCCATGAGAAATGAAAATGGCAATTCAACGCACAGGTGAAAATGTATTAATGCTGAAATGTTACACTGAGCTCCATACAGAGCCATTGAATTTTATTGAATAACTAGACAAACTGATTCATTGGTTTATCATTTCAGAGACATTTCCTTACCAGTTTCCTCACTGCCTTCATTAATGGCAAAATTTCTAACGTACATGAAAAATTGTTACAAATTCAGGGAGAATCTGCGTTGAAAATAGCTCATGTTGAACTATATAACACACTCAAAAATCAGGTATTGACCACAGGAGACTTTTATGACATTTTATATTGTCATAAAATTCTTTATGATAATTTTTATATCATATTCTATAAAAAATTCCAAATTTCAGTTCCATGGGAATCGTGTCCCAGATTTTGGGTGCACTTTTGAGGTAACTGATATAGATATGGAAATGACATCTGAATACCTTTTCCAGGCCTACTCTACCAACGGCTAGTTTGCGGTATATTTTATGACTGCTGATTTCTTTACTGTTGATGATAGATCCTACAACATAGAAGCTATCAACCATTTATATATGTTCATTAGCAATTTTAAATTGGCATAAGTTAGACTGATACTTAAAATTGCTTTCCAAATGGGTACAGAAGTAGTCTGGTGGAGTTACAAGGGCACTGCAAATCAATAAGAAACTATTTATATATTGGAGAGAAGTTTAGATTTTCTTTTTTTAAGTGCCCAAGGCAAGTTCAGGTGGGGATATATTAACAGCAGCGTGATGATAATGTTATTGCCATCAATAGAGGGAGGATTATTTTTGTCTTCTCACACATGAATAAAGAATTTCTTTCTTTCAAATATCATTTAAAGGAATTTTATCCCAATAAAACCGATAATGTTTATTGGATAACACAATCTGATGTTGGAAATGCTTGAATTAATAACACATCAACTCAACTACATTCTGAATATATTTTTAGTAACTTAAATATTTTAATTAATTAGGAGTCCAACTTACTAACAAAATTGAAAGTCCATAAAATAGAGTATTTCAGATTCTGTTTACTTCTCTTTAATATAGAAATATTAATAAAATCAAGAAACCATCTCAGTATAACTTAGTATTGTAATCATCTATGCTAACAGTTTCCCTGAAGCTAATGACTATATGGTTTGTTGAAATGATAATGGGACATTATCATTAGAAACATGAACAAGGAAAAATCTTTGTTAAGACTAAAGCCATTCTACTTTATATGTCAATAAACTATGGCTGGGTTGTTATCACTTAACTCAGTCTCTGAGCTTCAGGCTTCCTTTTCTGTCACAGATCATTTCTCTGTTAAGACTAATAGAGCTGTAAATATTTTGCAGTAGAACTTATCGTTTGCCAGTAGGTATATATACCCAATCACTTAAGACCAAAATAATTGGTGCCTCGTTGTCAGACTTGGAGCAAATGAAACTAACCTCATTGAATAACTTACTAACAACATGTTGCTTTAATTTTGAATATGAAAGGGTGGCTATTTATGTAAGATGAAAGTAGATGAAATAAACAAATATGTATGGCAATCACTTTGAAGTGGCACATGTCTAGTTCTGAAAGATTTTATATGATAGTGGTTTTTTTAGTGTCTCTGTGTTTGTATGTGCACAAGAGAATTAATGATAATTGCTTAAGAATCTATGTTGATTCTGTCATTAAAACATCTTAATTTTCAAATTTTTCACAATACGATTTGTACAATAATATTTTTATGGTTTTTCTTTCATCTGGAAACATCAAAATATATGTTATAACTATATAATAAAATTGAAAGAATTAGATGATCATTAATTAAAAATCATGAAAACCTTGGTTGCTAACAAAAGTATATTGGATGATTATTTAGCTTATTCCTGTAGTTAAGATGAAAAATATGGGATGTGATTTTAGAAAAACGTTATACAACTGTGCCATTGAAAAATTGAATAAGTATGCTCATTGACATTTTATTTTTAACATATTTCAACATACAGATATTTGATCTTTATTTTAATAATATTAATAGATAAAGGGGAGTAATATAAATATGTATTTTTACATTTGGTATTCCATTGCATAATTTAAATACACATAAACACAGATCCTGCATGTGGAAAAAGTAAATACACCCTTACATTTATCACTACTCAAAATACATAAAATCAGAATCGATGCAAAAGATTAGATACTAATGATAAAACATCATTAGAGAATATCTAGAAAGGACCAGTTTTATTTAAACATGAGATGTTTAGTTTGATTTGTTCTTTGTTGTTACGTGGTATCACCATTCCTAGATTAAAAGACCTCGCTGAGCCCTTCTGAAAGAAAGTTAAAGATGCCTATGAGCCTCAGAAGGGATTTTAAAAGATTGCCAGACAACTGGATATCAGTCATTCCATTATCTGAAAGATCAAGTACAGGTGGAAAAGACTTAAAACAAGTTTAGCTTGTCTCAGCAAGTTCACCCTAAGAATAGAATTCTGGATGTTGAAAAAAGTCTCTAAAAATCCCAGACTTTTCTTATTTGACATAGAAGTAACTGTCATCATTATTAATATAAAAAAAATATGAGTCTACTATTGGAAAGAACTCAACAAATTAAATCTAGGCAAATACCACAATACTACCTTCAATATTATTCCAGATAATTACTGGACTAATATTGCTACAATATTATTCCAGAATACTACCTGCTGGAATAATGTGCTTTGGTTATACAAGGCTAAATTATATTATTTGGCCATCTTACTAGAAGACATATTTAATGAAAACCAATGATATCATTTTGCCAAAAGTACCTCTTACCAACTGTAAAGCATGATGGTGGAAATGTTATGCTTTGAAGCTACTCTGCTGCATCGGTACCTGGCTGGCACACCATCCTTGAATCCACCATAGAATTTGTCATTGTACCCAAAAGTGGTTGTGAATAACATGATTACATCTGTCAGAATCAATCAAAAGTTGAGTCATTCTTGCCATATGACCATATCACTAAACAGTCCAGAAAATGAAGGTTTTTGAAATGGCCAAATTAAAGCCCAGGTTTAAATCACATTGAGATGCTGTGGGTGTTTTGAAATGGGCTGTACATGTAAGGAACTTCTCAAACATTGCACAGCTGAAAAAAAATACATAGTGAAATGGGGAAAAGTTCCTCTCAGTTATTGTCAGAGATTGGAAAACAGTTATAAGAATACCTATTTGAAGTTTTCTGCTAAAGGAGACAGTGCCTGGAATGATTTCATACAAGTATTTGTATTATTTTAATCATTAATAATCATGCATAGGTCAAATGAATTGAAAACCACGAACTTATATAATCTAGGTAAAGTGGGGGAGGGTGGAGGGTGTATCCTGCAGACAAAACTTGCAAAATTTCAGAAGGGTGGATAGGCTGAATGGGAAGGTGCAATCCATATTGTGATTGGGTGTTATGCGGGATTTAAAAATGTTGACTACCATCTCAAATTGCATTCAGTTCTTTTAAAATTGGTACAATGAGCCTAAATTCTTGGACTATTAGTTTACTTTAAGGACAGTCACATGCAGAAAACATTGTAACAATTCATAAGAATAATTAATATTTACCTAGTATTTTATATTTGCATAATTTCCTTCTCTGTACCAAATTGCTTATGCATTCTTCCAAGTGATGGATAATGTGTGCCGGACAAAAACCCAAGTGGTTTCTCTAGCACATTTCCCCCCCACTAGGTAGGTTGTTAAAATAACAGAGAGACAGAGATTAATTTTAAGAGATAGGATCTTCCTTAAGACTTCAGAGTTTAATTTGAAAGAACCTTATCCTTGGAAACACATTAAGAAGAAAAGTTTCCTATGCATTTTATTTCTGATAATTAAATAGTCATATCCATATAACAACAATATGGAAATGGTTTTCATTCCCTTGCAAGATGTTTATATGTTTCCAGCTGGGTCCACAGAACACCAACAGTTTTGTCAGGGAAATGAAGCAAGGATTGTGACCCATGCTTTGCCGATTTGGTGAGTATGTAACTGATGTTGTGGTGCACATACAAAAGGGAAGAACGTATGTTGTTGTAACATTTGTTGCATAATTTATCTCTTATGTGGACAGTTATGATTCTTTCAGGCACAAAACTACAGGTAGTCCTTGACTGATGATTCAGGGAAGATTAGACACTGTGAGTTTTGCCCTATTTTACAACTTTTCTTGCCATCATTAAGAGAAAATTAATTATTACAAGTAAAGACCTCCCAATCAATCTCTTATTTAGAGACTGACCAAATCAGGAAATACAGGTAGTCATTGACTTGTAACAATTCATTTAATAACAGTCTGAAGTTACAACGGCACTGAAAAAAGTGATTTATTTATTTATTTATTTATTTATTATTTATTATTTAAATTTGTATACCACCCTTCTCCCGAAGGACTCAGGGCGGTTCACAGCCAAGTAAAAATACAATACTATAAATACAAATTAAAATACAGTTAAAAAACTTATTAAAATTGGCCACAATTAAAATTTAAAACTAAAACCCATTAAAACCCATAAACTTAAAACACTAACCCAGTCCAGCACAGATGAATAAGTAGGTTTTAAGCTCGCGGCGAAAGGTTCGGAGGTCCGGAAGTTGACGAAGTCCTGGGGGGAGTTCGTTCCAGAGGGCGGGAGCCCCCACAGAGAAGGCCCTTCCCCTGGGTGTCGCCAGACGACACTGTCGCGCCGATGGCACCCTGAGGAGTCCCTCTCTGTGAGAGCGCACGGGTCGGTGAGAGGTATTCGGTAGCAGCAGGCGGTCCCGTAAGTAACCCGGCCCTATGCCATGGAGCGCTTTAAAGACATTCACCAACACCTTGAAGCGCACCCGGAAGGCCACAGGTAGCCAGTGCAGCCTGCGCAGGATAGGTGTCACTCGGGAGCCACGAGGGCTCCTCTATCACCCGCGCAGCTGCATTCTGGACTAACTGTAGCCTCCGGATGCCCCTCAAGGGAGCCCCATGTAGAGAGCATTGCAGTAGTCAGGCGAGGCGTCACAAGGCGTGAGTGACTGTGCACAAGGCATCCCGGTCTAGAAAGGCGCAACTGGCGCACCAGGCGAACCTGGTGGAAAGCTCTCCTGGAGGCGGCCGTCAAATGGTCTTCAAAAGACAGCCGTTCATCCAGGAGAACGCCCAAATTGCGCACCCTCTCCATCGGGGCCAATGACTCGCTCCCGACAGTCAACCGCGGACTCAGCTGGCTGTACCGGGATGCCGGCATCCACAGCCACTCCGTCTTGGAGGATTGAGCTTGAGCCTGTTTCTCCCCATCCAGACCCGACGGCTTCCAAACACCGGGACAGCACTTGATAGCTTCATTGGGGTGGCCGGTGTGGAAAAGTACAGCTGGGTGTCATCAGCGTACAGCTGGTACCTCACACGAAGCCACTGATGATCTCACCCAGCGGCTTCATATAGATGTTGAACAGAAGGCGAGAGAATCGGCCCTGCGGCACCCCACAAGTGAGGCGCCGCGGGTGACCTCTGCCCCCGTCAACACCGTCTGCGACCGGTCGGAGAGATAGGAGGAGAACCACCGATAAACAGTGCCTCCCACTCCCAATCCCCCCAACCGGCGCAGCAGGATACCATGGTCGATGGTATCAAAGCCGCTGAGAGGTCTAATAGGACCAGGGCAGAGGAATAACCCCTATCCCTGGCCCTCCAGAGATCATCCACCAACGCGACCAAAGCCGTCTCAGTGCTGTAACGGGCGGAAGCCGGACTGGAGCAGGTCCAGATAGACAGTTTCCTCCAGGTGCAGGGGAACTGATATGCCACCATACTCTCTACAACCTTCGCGGGCGGGTTGGAGACCGGACGATAATTACCTAAAACAGCCGGGTCCAGGAAGGCTTCTTGAGGAGGGCCTCACCACCGCCTCTTTCAAGGCGGCCGGAAAGACTCCCTCCAACAAGGAAGCACTCGTAATCCCCTGGAGCCAGCCTCGTGTCACCTCCTGAGTGGCCAGCACCAGCCAGGAGGGGCACGGGTCCAGTAAACACGTGGTGGCATTCAATCTACCCAGCAACCTGTCCATGTCCTCGGGAGTCACAGGGTCAAACTCATCCCAAACAACATCACCAAGACCGCCCTCAGACGTCCCGTCCGAATCGCCACAATTTTGGTCCAGACCGTCCTTCAGCTGAACGATTTTATCGTATAGATAACCGTTAAACTCCTCAGCACGTCCCTGCAACGGGTCATCCCGCTCCCCCTGGTGAAGGAGGGAGCGGGTCACCCGAAACAGGGCAGCTGGGCGGTTGTCTGCCGGCGCAATGAGGGAGGAGGCGAGCAACGCCGCTTCCCTCAGTGCCACTAGGTAGGTCCTAGTATAGGATCTAACTAGTGTCCGATCAGCCTCTGAACGGCTGGACCTCCAGGAACTCTCTAGGCGTCTTCTCCGGCGTTTCATCCCCCTCAGCTCCTCGGAGAACCAAGGAGCCGGTTGGGATCTACGCCGGGTCAGAGGCCGCAAAGGCACGACACGGTCTAAAGCCCCAGCCGCAGCCCGTTCCCAGGCTGCAGCTAGTTCCTCTGCCGTGCCGTGAGCCAGACCCTCAGGAAATGGCCCAAGCTCCGTCCGGAACCTCTCTGGGTCCATCAGGCGCCTGGGACGGTACCAACGTAATGGTTCCGTCTCCCTGCGGTGTTGGGTAGCGGTCAGAAAGTCCAGGCGAAGGAGAGTGATCTGACCATGACAAAGGTTCAATGACTATTTCCTTTAAGTCCAGATCTCTCAACCACTGACCAGAGACAAAAATCAGGTCCAGTGTGCCACCCCCGATGTGAGTGGGGCCATCCACTACTTGAGTCAGGTCCAAGGCCGTCATGGAAGCCAAGAACTCCCGAGCTACCGTCGATGACGAGCCGGCAGATGGCAGGTTAAAGTCCCCCATGACTAAAAGTCTGGGGTCTCCACTGCCACCCCGCAAGCACCTCCAGGAGCTCGGGCAGGGCAGCTGTCACGCAGCAAGGAGCCAGGTACGCGACCAGCAAGCCCATCTGACATCTATGACCCCACCTCACAAAGAGGGATTCACACCCGGCAATCTGAGGTACAGTGGTCTCCCTCGGCTCTAGACTCTATTTATGCATGTTTTTCCACATTTCTAACTATTGCATCATCTCCAGTTGCCACGTGATCACAATTCACATGGCTCATATTTATACCAGTTGCAATGTCCCAGGTCATGTGACCCTTTAACAAGCAAAGTCAATGGAGAAGCCTATATAATCTAGGTGAAGTGGGGGAGGGGGGAGGGTGTATCCTGCAGACAAAACTTGAAAAATTTCAGAAGGGTGGATAGGCTGAATGGGAAGGTGCAATCCATATTGTGATTGGGTGTTATGCGGGATTTAAAAATGTTGACTACCATCTCAAATTGCATTCAGTTCTTTTAAAATTGGTACAATGAGCCTAAATTCTTGGACTATTAGTTTACTTTAAGGACAGTCACATGCAGAAAACATTGTAACAATTCATAAGAATAATTAATATTTACCTAGTATTTTATATTTGCATAATTTCCTTCTCTGTACCAAATTGCTTATGCATTCTTCCAAGTGATGGATAATGTGTGCCGGACAAAAACCCAAGTGGTTTCTCTAGCACATTTCCCCCCCACTAGGTAGGTTGTTAAAATAACAGAGAGACAGAGATTAATTTTAAGAGATAGGATCTTCCTTAAGACTTCAGAGTTTAATTTGAAAGATCCTTATCCTTGGAAACACATTAAGAAGAAAAGTTTCCTATGCATTTTATTTCTGATAATTAAATAGTCATATCCATATAACAACAATATGGAAATGGTTTTCATTCCCTTGCAAGATGTTTATATGTTTCCAGCTGGGTCCACAGAACACCAACAGTTTTGTCAGGGAAATGAAGCAAGGATTGTGACCCATGCTTTGCCGATTTGGTGAGTATGTAACTGATGTTGTGGTGCACATACAAAAGGGAAGAACGTATGTTGTTGTAACATTTGTTGCATAATTTATCTCTTATGTGGACAGTTATGATTCTTTCAGGCACAAAACTACAGGTAGTCCTTGACTGATGATAATTTATTCAGGGAAGATTAGACACTGTGAGTTTTGCCCTAGTTTACAACTTTTCTTGCCATCATTAAGAGAAAATTAATTATTACAAGTAAAGACCTCCCAATCAATCTCTTATTTAGAGACTGACCAAATCAGGAAATACAGGTAGTCATTGACTTGTAACAATTCATTTAATAACAGTCTGAAGTTACAACGGCACTGAAAAAAGTGATTTATGCATGTTTTTCCACATTTCTAACTATTGCATCATCTCCAATTGCCACGTGATCACAATTCACATGGCTCATATTTATACCAGTTGCAATGTCCCAGGTCATGTGACCCTTTAACAAGCAAAGTCAATGGAGAAGCCAGATTCACTTATCAACCGTGTAACTAATTTAACAACTGCGGGGATTCTCATAGAAAAAGGTGAAATATAAATATAATAAATAAAAGGACCAGAAACCAGACCGCAGCTGCAACATTAGCCATTTCAAACCCCTCCAATCCATACATGCAGCAGACTGCACCCACTACGAAGATGTAGCACGACCACGAACACGAAGCCAAACAGCAGCAGTGCAGCTCACCAGCTCAAATCCCCCTGCAACTCAGACTAATCTGAGCACAACCAAGCCTCCACCCAAACAGGACACACCCCCAGCCAATCAGAGCACAAAACCCCCCCCATCCAATCAGAGCACAGCCAAGCTCCCACCCAATCAGTTCAAACCCCCACTAGCAGTTAAAAAGGAAGAAACAGCTGCAATCACACATTGCTCCCAGAAGCACGAAGCTGAAGCCTGAAGATGACGAATGAGACTTCGTCGAAACGTCGCCAAGACACTTCCAATTTTACGCGGGAGAGAACCCGAATGACCAAAGACCTACATGCAAACACCCGCGAAAACCTCAGAAAACAAATAAATATAATAATAAATATAATATCATGAAAGGAAGCTCACTAGCATGAAAATTTCTTTTAGATTATCTGTTAACATTAGGTTATAGCAAGAACAATTTTATTGGAAAATTAATAAAAAACTTCCTAATAATTAGCTGCTTTTTTACTTTTAATATAATATTCTGCATGGAATTAATTAGCTTCAAAAGTTTAATAGCGGTGAGAAAAAAAGCTGATGCTGAAGGCAATTAGCAGTATGGTTAATCATTGCCAGTTTAAAACCAGATGATATCTAGTAAATATGCAACATTCCTTTATTTCATATCTCTAACAAACTTATTTTAAAAAATAAGTTTGTACATTCTAATGCCATAAGATGCATTATCAGATTATGATTCGGATTTATGCATCCTTTTATAGTAATAAGTTCCATAAGATAGAGCTAATAATAGTGCATTAAATATCTATTATGCACCTCTATTATTATAATCCTTGTTATAGTTATAAAAAAAGGTAATAAGTAGAATACAGATTTTATTGCAGTTTTAAAAATCAAAAATGGATGCCACTGTAAAAATCATTAGCTATTGTGAAAAGGGAACACCAGCCATATTGGGAATAAGTGTGAGTATTTTCAAACTTGGTCTCAGAAGAGCTGCGGGTAAAGAGCTTTTAAAGAGTGAAGAAAAGAAAAAATGAAGGAGACAGTGATACACATACAGATACACACCCTGTTATTGGGTTCTCTTATTATTGTTATTGGCCTGTAAAACTTATTTTAACCTTTCAAAGAGACTTGGATTTGAAACAGCTTATTTTTCTACCAGCAAACCAGCTGGTCTCTCAAAGAAGGCTACCAGGAAGGAGGAACCAGAGCTAATTATTGTCAAGAAAAAGGCTGCCTAAATTTTCTCAGCTGAGGTTGGTGTTCCAGACTTGTTTATTGAAGAGAAAAGTAAACGGGTTTGTTGCTGGACACAGAAATAAAAGTTTCTGCTTTATTTGTTTTTCTTTTATTAATTAATGCAAAAAATATAAAAGAAAAAAATCACTCCATTTAACAACCAAGCTGCCAGTCACAATTGTGGTCACTATGCAAATACTTATAACATTTAACATTTGTTAAATAAAACATACAAACAAACAAAAAGTATACACATAACACAAACACACACATAATATTTTGAAAAATAAATTAAAAAGCAACCCCTCCCCCCCCCAAATAAAGAAACATTATAAAAATTGCACTCTGGTGGCCACTCTTTTTTCTTCCCTGCTATACAAATATTTTTATAGTTTACTTTGGACATTTTTGGATCATTTTGAAGCATCTTTCTTTAGTTAGAAGTTGTATTTGTTAAGACCATAGCTTCAAAAAATACTGCATCTATAGTACACACTTCAAAAGCTCTTTTTATTGCCTTTAACTGGAAGAAATGTTATATAATAGGAGGAAACTTTTTGAACCAAGGACCCTCGCATGTGTAATTTACAGAATGGGTCCAAAATCCAGGACTCCTAATTTCTGTGGAATTGAAATTGGGAAAATTTTATAAAATATTTTGTGACATCAAAATTATGATAAGGAATTTTATGACATAATACAAAATGCTATAAAACATTTTCTGTGGTCAATTCCTGATATTTGATTGCTGTGCAGGTAAGTATGGGCTGTATATCCTTGACTTCTAAAGAAGTTCTCAAGTACTCTAGAAACCTACCAGTGTTAAAGATATTGGGGAATCTGATAAAGAAATATCTTTGAAATGATGACCCAAGGCATCACAAGTTATTTAGTTTGTTTTAAAGCTGTGTTCTTGAAAGCTTAAAGAGACAGGTATGAATAAATATAATCACTCTCCCCAAAGGAAACAAACAAAATGTTAAAAAGTTACGATATATGTAGTTACTTACCAAGCACATCTAAATTATATTAAAGTAACCAAACCATCTTTACAATCCTCAGAGCCGCACCTCTAATGTTTGGAAATTGAAAGTTGAAAAATTTGAGAAGCCCTACAAGTCCCCCATGCCTTTCATGTATCCAGTGTTTGCTTGTCTGTTACTCCTGTCCCTATGTGAAGAAGTCACGGCCAATTAGCCATTATACTTTGTTTTGCCATTAGTAGAAACATAAATACTTCAGGTTTCTGCATATAAAAAACTTAATAATTTAAAATGTTAATGCTTTTAATGGTTCAATACAGATGATCATATCTTGCCTTTTGAATATAAACACATCCCCCTTTCATCAGGGACCAAACCCAGGTAGCTTTCTATGAAAATCCAGAAAGTTTTTATTTATTTATTTTTATTTATTTATTTTGTCACACAGTATATATAAGCATAAGCATGAAATAACTATACAGTATAAAAGCATATATATAGGTATAAGTATGTAATAACTATATTAATTGGATATAACGAAAGGAAACAATAGGACAGCAACGGTACGCACGCTTGTGCTCTTATGCACGCCCCTTACAGACCTCTTAGAAATGAGGTGATTTTTTTTGCTTCATTTGAACTGAGCAAAGTGGTTAATAGGTTCAGAACAAGGCAGCCTAAAAAGAGAGAAATTGAACTTGATTTCTTATCCTAGTTGTTCCAAAACTTTTAAACTTAGTTTTAGATGAAGCAAGAAATTATATTGGTAATGGAAGATACCTTGCTGTATTATTTTCGTCACACAAAGATGAAGGGACTTTTTCAACCTGTCTAGAGCTGTGATGGCCAACTTATGGCATGCATGCCAGAAGTGGCACGCAGAGCCATCTCTTCGGACATGCCAGGCATCATCTGTTGCTCTTCCAGGTTCTGGCTTGCATATGTGCGCTGGCCAGTTGGTCTTCGCAAATGCAGGAGCGCCAGAAATTGGAAGATCAGCTCCCTGGTGCGCATGTGCTCGCCGGGAAGCTGAGCTTCTGGTTTCCGATGCGTGCAAATCGTGAATAATTAAAATTTGTTGCCATTGTAAAAATAGCAAACATACGTATAAAAATTTCTATAGCGTAACATACCGAGAACATATTTCCTGTTTATATATTTTGTGGTTAGTTAAAAGGCAGGTAAGAACAGCAGACCCATGTTTCAGTTTCTTCTGGCAAATTAACACTTGAATGTGTTAACAGACTAGATAACTAGCAACATCCCTAAGTACTGTTTTTGACATTCCTTTTCTATAAAAACATAATGGTATCCATTGCGTTTTAAATATTTTTAATCTGTAAGTCATTATTTGAGGTTCATTAACAAACTTGCTATAAAAGTCTCCCATTTTCTGAACATGAAAATGTCTTTCTGTTCTTAAAGAATTTTTGACTTAACCTTGCATTTGATTTAGACCTTCATGGGATAGTTAGATTCCTATAAAGTGTGGGTTGTTTTGATGGCTAAGCAGCTTTAAGCAACCAAAATGGGATTAAAATATAAGAAAAGGAATTAACGTTTTTCCTTCCAATTTTATGAAATGGCAACAATCACTCCTTTTTCCACTGCCAGAAATATACTGCTAAGGAACAGTGCATTCCCCAAGATACTTACGAAGTTAGAAAAAATAATTGTAAATTTATGTTACATTTTGAAGTCCTTAGAATATGTGAAAATGGGAAAATAGAGATTAAAAATGTTATATAAAAATTGAGTTTTAATCTTAGGATATAGCTTCGTTAGATACATGCGCCTTTTATAAAGTAACATTAAAAACTGTATTAACTATAGTGTCAATGAATTTACAAGAAGTTATTCATAATCTATATTTTTAATTCGTTTTAATTGCTTATTGATTAATAAACAGAAAGAAGGAACAAAACACAGATAATAATGAGGCAGTTCTTGCAGAAGTTTAGGAGCCAATCTCACCTTGGGGTAAAATATTCCAAATGGTAGGAGCGATGGCAGAAAAGGCTCTTCTCAACCCCACCAACCAAAATTTCTTGACTGATGGGATCCGCAGTATGTCCCTCCGCTGGTGTGGGTGGGGCAGGCCAGTCCCATCATGGTGAGACAGTTCCTCAAGTAACATGGACCCATGCAGGACTTTAAAGGCAATAATTAACACCTTGAATTGCACCCAGAAGCAAATCTAATCAGTGCAGTTCACAGAGCATAGTGTAACATGGGCCAGTCTAGAGGCCCTAAAGAACTGCCTGTGCTGCTGCACTCTGTACCAGCTGTAGCTTCCAAATGGATAAGCCCATATGGAGTGCATTGTAGTAATCCAAATATGCAATAACTAGGGCGTGAGTGACTGAGCACAGGGACTCCTTATCCAGGAAAAGGCTGGAACTGGTGCACAAGACAAAGTTGTGTAAAGGCTGTCCTGGCTGTGACTGCCATCTGTTTTTTGGGCAGGAGTTGCAAGTCAAGGAGAACTTCCAAGTTGAAGATTCAGTATGTTTGGAGTTGTGCCACCCCATCCAGAACTAAGGATGTTAAAGTCTCAGATCTTAAAGTTCCCTGCACCTAAAACCACTTGGTCTTGCCAGGGTTCAACTGAAGCCTGTAGTCCCACATCCAGTCCCCCTTGGCCTCTACGCACCACAAGAGGGCAGCCACAACTTCACTTGGCTCACCCCATAGTGATGAATGACCTCACCTAATGGCTTTGTGTAGATGTTAAAAAGGAACGGTAGAGAATACCAAGCTCTGCGACATGCCACAAAGGAGTGGCCGTGGGCTGGAGCTCTCATTCCCAATCAACACCAGCCTTGGAGAAAACAGTCAAACCAGTACAAAATGCACCATCCAGCCCCAAATCCCTTAGCTAGCCAAAATGATACCATCAAAGGTTGTTTAAAAGTCAAGGTGGGCAAAGATGTCTGCACTATCCACATCCCCCTTTCACCAGAAATCTAGTTATAGTGATAAGCAAGTGTGACCAATATTATTTCTGTCCCATAACTGGTCTTGAATCCTGACTGAAAGGGGTCCAGGTAATCTGTTTCATCCAGGACTGTCTGAAGCTACCAAGCAACAACTTTTTTCACTAGCTTCCTTAAAAAAAGAGGATGGGAAAATTGCCCAGGCAGGAGGAATCAAGTGATGGTTTTTTAAGGAGGCGAAGAACTAGGGCTTCCTTAAAAGGCCTTGGGAGTGTCCCCTCCTGCAATAAAGAGTTTATCTCTACTTGGACCTATTTTCTGGTCACCATCCTGGAGACTTTCACCAACCAGGCGGGACAAGGAGCTAATTGGCAGGTGGTTACACTGACAACATTGAAGATCCTATCCACTTTTTCAGGTCCAACAGGATCAAACTGATCCCAGATAACTGTGCAAGATCTTTCCCCAGGCACTTCACATGATCTACACAATGCATGGTTTCAAACTGAGAATGAATCGAGCAATTTTTCTGTGAGATGTTGAATTTGTTCTTAAGGCTTGGTAATTAAGTTAAACTGCAAAAGATATATAGATAGTCCTAATGGAGCCTGCCCATTACAGTTGCAAGTGGTGACAGCTGTTAAGTGAGACAGCCTTGCTTAATGATCCTTATCCCTGCCCTCCCTGATGCCACTGTTATACGAACATGTGGGTCATTAAGTGAGCATGAGGTAACTCATGGGTGGGGGAGACCCAGGTCACTACCCTGCTGAGTCCATAAAGGAGACAGGCAAACAGTAAAAAGTTTTGCAAAAACAATCCAGCTGGGAGAAGAGCCCAGCCAGATTAGAGTCTAGCATCATGCTCCAATGCCAGAGAGGCTTCCAAAAAAGCCTCTGTGCTTGACCCATGAAGCTATGCTTGCAGACTGGGTCTCTGCCCAATCAACTGGCCATCAGGAACCTGAAAACTTGCTAGCTTTGGGGAAGTCAGATATCTTATGCAAAGGTGGCAATTTCAGAACGAAACCCAGATACCCACATTTCTTTAATAAAAAATAAACAAACACCGCTGAAAGAGAAAAACTTGCTGATGTTTCTCCTCCCCTCCCCCATTAGATACTGAAACTAAATGCCCTCCAATATTGATTCCTTTTAACCACTTAATTTGCTAAATTTACTGCATGCTTGAAAGAGGTGACAGAATCTGTAAGTTACTTATATTGGTGAGTCACTGCCAGGCTGAAGATGGAAAGGAAAGAAGAAAACAAAGAAAAGCTTTCTGCAGTTTTTGGTGTTGAGGGGCTGAAGAAAAAGTGTATCTCCAAAGAAAAAGGGACAATACAAATGTGCACTAAATGGCCATGGCAGGAGCTGGGTCCTAAAGGCAATCAGGTCTGCTATATTTTAAAATAATGCTACATTATGTACACTACTTATTTAATATTCAGTAGCAAATGATTATTCAAGAATCAGGACATAACTTGCTTGGCAGAATAACTTTTTATATTTAAAATGCTTAAATTAATAAATAAACAAATAAATAGCGCAACAAGTTCAAATAAAATTTACAGTTCATAAGAGCACAAATAGAAGGTTGCACCAATACACCAAGGTTTAGCAGTCTAAACAACATTGAACGTTTTACAATTTTAACTGCATTCTGAAGTTTTCACAAATGAAAAAATAAAAAAGAATAGAACACAAAAGTGCAAGGATGAATGAAAGGTGCAAATTTCCAAACTCAAAGAGTCAACCATCCAAAGAAACCCATCAGAATTCAACATTTGGAAAAAGGTAAATAAACAAGTGAAAGCTAAACCATTATATCAATGGCTTGCTGATTTTAATTAAGTATGTATACTCTATACTTGCTCTTGACTCCTCTTATTGTAACCTTTTAGAGTGCCTTTGAAAGTAAGTACACTGTAGAAAATATCAGAAAAGATCATTGTCTCCTTTTTTTTTGTTTCGCCCAGTGTGACAAGCTTTATGCTTCCCCAGAACTCAAAAGCTATGCCACTGTTTGGCTTAGTAAACGGGACTGCCAAAATTCAGCTGTCATTAAGGCCAAGCTCTCCTGAGTGCATACAAAGTCTTTTCTCAGAAAAGAATCTGTCAGGTCTTAACCGCAGGCACGACTGGAAATGCATAGATAAGCTCATAAGAAAATCCAAGGACAATAGTATTTACTGGAGAAAGTTGAGGACACTACCAAAATAATTCTAGCAATTGCAGCTAATCATACTGTCCCTTAAAAACCAATTATTTTCTATACAGTATGTTCTTTCTTGTCCTGTCCCCTTATTTCAGCAGACTAACTAGTTTCCTTCTGTGTTTGTTTTTATAAGGCTTGTTCTTATTGGTTTCTCACTGAGTGTGAGAGTTTACTTTTATAGTACCAAGGACTTACCAGAGTTGCATAAGAAGTTTGCAATGAAAAAGTTGTCATGAGTCTCCAAAATTAAGAATAGTATAATTTGGAACTGGTCTAGAGTCTGCCTCCCTTTCACATGGTAGAAATAACCAACAATCTTACGGTCTTTATTCATAAGAGCTCTACTAGTTGAGAGGATACCAATGCTGACTAATATAATCCTGCACAAACAGACCCAGTCAGTCGACAGTGCTGCTTATGCCAATAAATAGACCCAGCAGATTCAATTATGCAGTTCATGATCATGCTACTATGCAGTTCATGACTTCAGCTACTATGTGAACTACATTTAGCAACCTGCTATGGAGGAACAGCCATCTGTGCTCCGGTCCAGCACCATGGGAAGTGCTGGTGGTTAGAGTAGCACACCACTGTATGATGAGGGAGAAGTAAGAAGTTCATTATAACTGGATCGAGATAAAGTAAATGATAAGGATACTTCTTTCTTGGATTGTTACTATGGAGAGAATACTGCCTGCCTGCTGAAATGAGGGGAACTAGTAGTCAAATGGAGGAAATGCAAGAATCAGATATTGTCCATCAGGCTGAATGACTGATTATCCAAGTTCAATAGAATAGGTAATGCCTAATGCCATTTGACTGCTGTGCTCATTGCCGTGATGTCTCCTTTTTTTTTTGTATCGCCCAGTTGTTCTGCTTGAGAAAATATGCTTGCCACTAGTTGCCTAATCGACCATCACACAACTGCCTAGCTCTACTGGAGAATCGGGAGGGGGGGAATATTTGGTTCATTTCTTCAACTGATGTTTAAGGTTATCTAGAGCTAAAAGCTATCTGTGACATGGTGGCCTCAGGCCCACAGCGTATCCCTTCCACTATCTGCCCTGGACTTCGATTCAGAAGGAGGCAGCTCCTCTTCCTGTCCCTTCCCTACAGCTCCTAGATTGCTAATGAAGGTGAGCATCAATATTTTCCACTTGTCTGAAGAGTGGAGCATCAGACTGGAGAGGAAATTGTACTAAAGTCAACTTTCTTCCTCCCTTGTCTAGCAGATCTTGCTCTGATCCTCTGACTAATCAGTTAGGTAAGGTTTATTCAGTGAGATTTTATAGAGGAGATATACTTGTATCTAGAAGCAGTATATGTTTGGTTGAAACAGAAAAAATGGTTCCTAGTTACATGTGTCCATGCATGTAGCAAACAGCAGTGCTATTGTTTGTGGTAGGGAGGTTTTTGGAGAGAAGATTATTTTTTTAGGTCAAAAGAAAGCTATTTTGAAAATCAAAAGAATGGAAGTGAATAGGATAATCATTCTTTTTTTAATCTAAGTAAAAATATTGTTCCTTCCACTACATTGAACTGGAACTGAAACTTTAAAAATAAAACAGTATTACGACCATGGAACTTCAGCCAGGCAATCAAATTTTTATTACTATATATCAGCAGAAAGCACCAGTTTAATACTGAATGCTTGATGGCTTCCTTTGCAGCACTGGCCCAGATAGAAGAATTCGAAAGGGAACGAGGTTATATTCTCCCAAATTTTAAGATAAAAGAGACCATACAATCACAAGTTTGACAGTTATAATTTATAAGATATATGCTTTCAAACATGAAAGCTTCCTTTTTCCCCTCCCAACTTGACTTCAAAAAAGAAATTTGAAAATTGCCACATGATAAAGATTCTAAAAGATCTACTAAAGTACAAGTGAAGCACTTTTAAGGGAAACTATTTCATTTTTCCAGTAAATGAGATTTCATAAACTGCAGAATGAAATTTAAATGTACCAATTGATAAAAGCAGAAAGATCAGGAGAAACAGAATAGGGAATAAATAAATCAGGGATTTATAAATGCTAAATAATACATCACAGAGTAGCAGTAGATGAGTACATTTTGGAAGGGCTTCTAAATTACTCATTAATGTACTTTCTCAAGAGAGAAAAATATCATCTGAAGTGTTGCTTCATATGTAAATATAGATATAATTGTATTACATTATTTCTTAAATGTTTATCTTATTTTTCCACAAACTGCTACAAAATAGTTAAAGGCATTAATGCAAATAATAAAACACAGTAAATAGTTTCACAGTAATAGTATGCTACAACAGAAAGCAAATTAAAAACAAAAATAAAACATAAAACTATCTTATTAAAAGCTGTTTATATCATATTGAAAATATACAACTTTAAAACTGGGTGAACATGTTAATCATATAAGATGGTGTTGCTAATTAAAACAGAATAAGTGGGAAATATATCTGCACTCATTTTATGTGATATTAATGCCTCCTTTTCCTTAAGGTCTTTTAAGGAAGGCAGAACATATTTGGAGAGTAATAAACAGTATCCACTTCAGCATTATACTGTATATCAATTCATAACAATTAGGGTTTTGAAGGATCACATTTCTAAAACAAAACAGAAGAAAATAAATTTGCTCAAGTGATAAGAATTGGTTATATTTTATTGATGTCCTGAAGTGGCAGTGTTGGATAGTTCATTTAAACTCCTTTTTTAATATCCTGTCCATCTGCTGCTAAAGCACTGTTCCGTTTAGCTTTTAATACTTAAAATTTCACAAATACAGTATAAAAATAATAAGTCAAATCAGAAATGAAAATCAAAGCACAAAAATATAACTTGTCAACAAAAGTCTTCTGTAAAAAATATTTGACCAAAAAAAACCCCTAAACCTAACAGATGTTCCAGTATCTAGGTTCATACAGTGAAAATATTCTTCATCTAACTGAAAAATGATTCCATTCTCTAGGAAGAAGATGGAGGAGATTTTATTTTTTATAATGAGTTTTTGGCTGTTCAGTCAGCAGAGATTAAGCCAACAGGAAAAGGTTATATCTACCTCAACTAGATGAAGATAGACTTAAGACGTCTTTCTGTTTCTTAAAAAAAAAACCTCTTCAATCTTCTTCCAGGAAGAAGAAAGAGTAAATGGAGGCAGGCGGGAATGGGATGGGTACCATTTGGAACAAGCCTTGGAGAGAGAATAGAAAAAATGAAAGGCAGGAAAAGCACTGTGAGCCACATGTGACTGAGCAGTTTTGTATGCCAAAAACAGATCAAACTAAATGGCATGGAAATTACCCTCAAAGTTACTGTAGTAAAATGAAGCAATCAAGCTGCAGTATCAACATCAAACATTTCTATCACAGTAGTTCTCAACCTATGGTCTGCGGACCCCTGGAGGGCCGCAGTGTCATCACAGGGGGGCCATGAAAAAAATGTTATGATTTACTGGTAAATCTTTAAGCCTTGGGAGGTCCATGGCTGTGGTCCGTAGCCACAAAAGTTATTTAAATGGTGAAGAAAAGGTTGAGAACCACGGTCTATCATATAGTTGGCCTAGATACCAGCTACAGCCTATTGTGATAATCCTTTCTCTGAGACGAGACCAAGTAATGTCACCTGAGATTGTGTCCCTATGCTGAGATTTTCTCAGAGGGTTCAAGAAGACAACAGTACACTCCTGATTTCTATAATAAAAGAAATCCAAAAGAGGGAGAAAAATACTCATAAATCCATCAAAATAAGACATATGGAATGATGAAGCAAGCTCATGAACCAGCTGTCTCTTCCATCATCACCTAAATATCAATGATATGCACACCTAATTTCCAATCAGAAGTCTCAGTAGAAGTTCATCGTTTAAAATAAGGCATTAATAAATTAAGCTTACAGCAGAATTCACATAATAGATCATGAATTTTTATAATTCATAGTCACCTCCAAGGCCTTTGAAGTGCAATACATTGGAGTCAGTGATTCATGGCTCCACTAAACAAGCCAACCTTGCAACAAAATTCTTCTTGAAGAATCAATTATTTGGGAGTAAATGTCAACTCTACTATAGTGGAAACTGAGAATAAAAATAAATTCTGACCTGAGCCCCATCAGGTTTAGGAAAATTAAATGTGGCTAATACGTGTGATGATAATTGAGACTCCGAATTTAGTATCAAAGCCTACTTCTTTTTTTTTTAATTGAAAAAGTTTTTACAAATTTTTTTTACCCCCCTTTCCCACCTTCCATCCCCTCCCCCTCCCTCCAAAACCACCCTCCTCCTCCCCCCCCAACTTCCCAGAACAAACACAAGGTATAGTTCAAAAAGAAAACAATCATATGCTAAATTTTCCCTAACACAAATTATAGTCCTCCCCTTCTTCTCAAATCCTAACTTCCCCCATACAAATCAGAGATAAATACATCCTATCATTCAAAGGCAATATCTAATATCTATTTTGCATATATTCAATCCATTTTTTCCATTCAGTTAGATATTTTTCTTGTATAGTGTCTTTCAAAAAGGCTGAGATTTTGGCCATCTCAGCCAAATTAGTAACTTTCAATATCTATTCTTCTATAGCAGGTAACTCTTTTTTCTTCAGTATTGTCCTATCAATAGTCTTGCTGCTGTTATTAAGTTTAAAATCAGTCTCAGTTACTGTACAGTCTGTAATAATTCCCAATAAGAAAATTTGCAGTAGGAACTTTATCTTCTTTTTCAAAACATTTTGTATAATCCACCAGATCCTTATCCAAAAAGCCTTAATCTGCTTACAAGTCCACCAAATATGAAAATATGTAGCATCATCACAATTACATATCCAACATTTCGCTTGAATATCTGGATACATACATGATAATTTCTTAGGGTCTAAATGCCACCTATAAAACATTTTATAAAAAATTTCCCTTAAGTTCTGTGCTTGCGTAAATTTAACATTTCTAACCCAAATTTTTTCCCAAGTTTCCAAAAATATTGGTTCCTGAATATTTTGTGCCCATTTTATCATACAATCCTTTACTAAATCCCTTTCAGAATCTATTTCTATCAGCACATTATACAATCTCTTTATATGCACCTGGGTTTGATTTCTAATTTGTTTTACCAAATTTTCTTCATTCTGCATGATACCAATTTTCTGATCTTTTTTCCACCTAGCTCGTAATTGCCCATATTAAAACTAAGTATAATTTCTCCCTTCTTCTTTTAGTGTATGCAAGGATTTTAATTGTAAATTACCTCTCTCAGTATATAAAAGATCTTTATAAGTAATCATTTCCTGTTTCTGTTCTATATTTATATTCTCTATTGCATGCCTGGGATTTGCCCAAATAGGAATTTTGTAATTTAACTTGTGATAATATTTCTTCCAGACACACAGAAGAGCAATTCTTAACACATGGTTCTTAAAGGCTCTATCCACTTTTTTATCATACAATAAATATGCATGCCATCCATAACCTTCTATATTCAAAATCCTTTCCTCCGTTAAATTAAACCAATCACTTATTACAGAAAGAGCAGCTGCTTCATAATATAATTTAAAGTTGGGCATTTTTAAACCTCCTCTTTCCCGTATATCTTGAATTATTTTCTTTTAACTCTCGCTTTTTTACCTTCCCATATAGTATCAAAGCCTACTTCTATTCAAGTTTACTTGAGTGGCAGCTGCTTCCTGCTCCAGTGGTGGTTCCTTCTCCCATCTCAGGATCAATGGATCCTTCCTAAGCATAGTGTTGCCAAGCTAAATAATTTCATTGGTTGTTAATCTTAGCCAACCTGGGATAGATCTGATGGAATAGAAGTCTGCCTCACAAACAGATGAGTGCGGGATTGTGATTCCATCAAGAATTAATAATGCCTTTCAGCCAATTGGAGCTGAGGGTTATTTAGCTGGCTAAGAAGATGTTGAAAGATCAGGTGAACAGGCAGCATTAATTTGCACAATTGTAGAGTATTACAGCTAAAGCCTGTAAAAATTGTCAGTGAGGATCAAGATCAGAAAGGCCTTCAAAAAGAAGTCACTCACCAAGTGACTTATCATCTGTATCCACTGAATACATCAGCTGCATTTGCCATTTACAATGGGATAAAACAAGTTTGAATGCTAGTCCCAGTTCTATTCAATCGATTTTTCACTTGCATATTGTCATATGCTACCCATAGTCAAAGGCGGTACCAATTGGGCAGCATTCATTGACCTTTGATGATTAAACATATGGACAAAGTGTCTCCCTACAGTCATTTAAGAAACCCTCTCTGCTGATAACTCTTGTTATCAGCAGAGAGGGTACAAAAGCAGTGATCTACAGTTGATACTGAACAAATTATCAGTTGCTGCTGTGCTCTTCAATCTGAATATCAACCTAAACAAGACTGAAGTACCAATAAAAGAAAATATTTGTAGAGAGAAATTCCCTGAAGATGGGTACTAACACAAGTCCAAACACTCAAAAGACAAAATCTCTGGTCTTGGTGATAGACCCAGATTGGATTCTGCAACTTTATCCTGGGGCATGTATATTTGCCTTCATTTGTGAGAATATTTGTAATTCAGGGTTGAATTGGTTGTTGAGGTGGTTGTGTGGCAGCTCCAAAGGTTCCTGGATGAAATGGATTATCTATACCCTTTCCAGTCAGTGTTCAGGCTTGGTATGGAATGGAAATATACATTGCTTGCACTTTTTTGATGATCTCTGGTGAGAGCAGAATGGAGGTAGTGCATCCATCCTTGCTCTGCTTGACCACTCTGCGGCTTTTGGTACTATCCACCATGGTGTCCTTCTGGAATGGGTTGGGAATGGGGTCTCTATGTTGTCCTGGTTCACGTCCTTCCTCTGGTTGTTCTCAGTGTTGATAGGAAACAAGTGATCCAGCCCTTGTCTCCTACTTTCCAGGAACACAGGGCTCGCTACTTTCCCTGCTTTTGTTTAACAGCTATATGAAACCATTTGATCAGATTATCCACCACAATGGGCTGAGATAACATCAATATGCTGGTGACAGCTATTTGTTTCAGCCCATGGTGAGTTAATTGAAGTTGTGACCTCCCTCTACTCTAGTTGGAGGCTGTTATGGGATAGATGGGGAACAATGGGCTGAAACTGAACCTGGCTGTGGATTTGAGCTTTGCTGGGCCATGGAGAATTACCATCTCTTATTTTGGATGAGGTGGTACTGCCCAAACAGATCCAATACATAATCTGGGAGCTCTCCTGGACTCAGAATTCCTCTTCACAGTCACTCACTAGGAGGGATTGCATGCACTGTGGTTAGTGTACCAGTTATGCCCTTTCCTGGACCAACAATTCTTCTCAAAGTCATTCATATCCTAGTTCCCTCCTGTCTTGACTCCCTTGAATCACTCATAACCTAGTCACTTCCATTCTTGCAGTGTGCTTTCCTTGGGGCTGCCCTTGAAAACTATCTAGAACCTTAACATTAGTTCAAAACGCAGCATCCCGCATAGTTTTGTGCAAGCCTTGATGCTCACCTGTGTCATTTCTTCAGAGGGAGCAGCATTGGCTGCCAATTTGCTTCCAGGTCACCTTTAAAGCCCTACATGGTTTGGGATTGGGTTACTTGAAGGACCATCTTGTTCTAGTCACATCTGCTTAACCCCTTAGAATGGGAAGGCACAAAATGCTATGGGTTCCCTCTCCTAAGGAGGTTCATGTAGCAGGACCAAGGAGAAGGGCTTTCTCTGTGGTGGCTTCCTCCCTATGTAACATACTGGGGAGATAAGATTGGCTCCCACTTTGACAGACCTTTGCAGGTCCCTGAAGATCAGGTTTTGATAAGGGGTTTGGGGAACCCAGAGTGATGTGGAGCACATCAAGTGGCTTATTTGACTAATTATTGTTGCTGGGAAGGGGTTGTTGCTTTTTATTGTTTTTTATATTGTAAACTGCCCAGGGTCACTGACAGTAAGTTGGCAGCTGTATACATTTTCTTAAACAAAAACAAACAAACAAACAAACAAACAAACAAACAAACTGTGAAGCCCCTAGTACTCTCTGAACTTGGTTGTTTTCTTGCAGATATTTCATTACCAACTAGATAGCATCATCAGTTCTAGAAGGGAGTCATTTGTGTGGCTTGTCCTGTCTGCTAGTGGGAGTGTTCTTGGTAGTTCTTGGTAGTGATAAAATTGATTGTTTAGGTTGTTGATATTTTCTTAATTGGAATATTGTTTACTTTTTAATTGTTCGTCTACTTTTAATCTTGGTATTAATCTCTACTTATCTGGATTATTGATTGGTGGCGAGGCAGGTCTTTTACTTTTGTTTTTAGCTTCTTGTTTGTATTTCTCTCTCTCTCTCTCTCTTTCTTGGATGGTATGTTTATCTCTATGTGCCTGTTGATGACTGATTTGCCTGAGTACCAGGATTTTGGTGGGCTTTTTTGGATTTAGCTTGGTGTAGGATGTTCACAGTTTCCCAGTTCAAATTATGGTTATGTCTGTCCCTGAATTGTGAAATTGAAGAGTTTTCATAATGTTTTGTGACTGCTATTGGTGTTCATGGAAGTGCTCTGCTAGTCCTTTGCCTGTTTGTCCTACATAGTGGCTGTTACAGTTACCAATGCATGTTGTACAGTTCTAATGTACAGTTCTCTACAACTCTTGTTTATTTCTTCTAGGGCTGCTGGTTCTTTTGAGTTATTTAAGATGTTTTGGGGGATTTTAGCTAGTTGTATGGTGCTATAGTAAGGCACGCAGTGGCTCAGTGGCTAGGATGCTGAGCTTGTCAATCGAAAGATCGGCAGTTCGGTTTGAATCCCTAGTGCAGCATAACGGGGTGAGCTCCCGTTAATTGTTCCAGCCAATCTAGCAGTTGAAAGCATGTAAAAAATGAAAGTAGAAAAATAGGGACCATCTTTGGTGGAAAAGTAATAGCATTCCGTGCGCCTTTGCCATTTAGTCATGCCGGCCACATGACCACGGAGATGTCTTTGGACAGCGTTGGCTCTTTGGCTTTGAAACGGAAATGAGCATCACCCCCTAGATTCGGGAATGACTAGCACATAAGAGAACCTTTACTTTTTTATGGTGCTATATGGTTGGAGTAGGTTCGGGAGAAGGGCGGTATACAAATTAAATTATTATTATTATTATTATTTTGAGATGTTTTGATATTCAAAACTTGAAATAGTGTTGAATAAATGGTTATGACTGGCCCTCAAAATTTTGCAGAATAAAGCTCGCCACGGTCATGTGATTGTGAATTTAGCAACCAGCCCAGATTCCCAACCATTGTAGTAACCCACAGTCATGTGATTGCAATTTGTGACTTCCTGCCAGTTTCCTACAACCAAGTCAGTTTTTTGATGTAAAGCAGTGTTATTGGATGGATGGATGGATGGATGGATGGATGGATGGATGGATGGATGGATGGATTCAAAATAACTTTTGAAAACAAGTGTGTTTACTTGTTCTGTTGTCTTTCTCCCTAGAATCTAGAACCACTTTCATAGTGGCTCTTTGCTTGTCAGCAATGATTTAAGCTGTTTTATTCTCAGATTACTGTTCTGCCTTTAAATTTCTTGTTTGTATTTAGGTGTATCTTCTCCAGTTATGAGTCACTGTTAGTTCCTAAATCTTAGGAAGGGGAATTCCTATTGTATGATACAGCCCTTCTTTTTATATATTCAATGGAATTTCTTTATTCAGATTTTATTTTTTTCTTGTTTTTGTTTGTTTGTTTTGGCAGGCGAAATCTTACAAAATTGTCGCTCATCTTCAGTCATATGCTTGCAGAAATAAAGGCAATCTTTCCTAACGCTCAATTCCAGGGTGACAACTTTCGTATCACAAAAGCAGATGCTGCAGAATTCTGGAAGAAGTTCTTTGGAGAAAAGTAAGTATCAGCTATACCAGTATAGAAGGTACAGTTGCTAGTGGTTATTTCACTTGAGTGTCTTTTTATTACTTTTTAGTTCATTTACATTCACTCATGTAAATTGTATAATAACACAAATGACAAATTATTTTCAGTGAGCTACAGATTGAATAAATAAATGCAAGAAATAAACAAATAAAATAAAACAAACAATTCAGTGGTACACTTTCACATTTAACTGAAAAACTGACATTTTCTCTCCCCCCACCCAGTTAAAATGGATCTTTTTGGTACTAGTTTGCAAAGAATGTTTGATGCAAGCATACTTCTCAAAAATTGCTAATATGAAGCAGACCGTAAAAGCCTATGGAATTGTTTAGAACCACACGGTTATTGCTTGTCTAAAGAAGCACCTGAAACCTATTGCTCATGAAAGTTCCTTTAATCAACATGTCTAATTGCCTTAAATTATATATTTGAAGTTATATTTATTATAAAAAGTTAGTTTGAAAATGCTTCTTTCTTCTTTTCTTTTTTAACTTGGGCACAGATATACTCCAAATCAAACTCTCAAGACATAGTAATTAGACTAAAAACATATAAAGTATTAAATGCTTCTAACAGTATATTTCATTTTACTTGAAATTGGCCTCTGGTATTCAATCTTATTTCAACTGTTTTATCTTAGTATATTTTGTCAAGTGATAGTTAATAGATAGATAGTTAAAAGATAGTTTATAGAAACTTGTGATAGACAATAGACAGGAAAATAAACTTTTAAATTATTACTAAATATAGAAGATATGAAGATTTTATGAAGAATACATAATTGAATTGGTTTGTTGTATATATCACAAATCTTTACATATAGTGTATAACTTACCAAAGATTTACCTGGCTATGATGCAAGTGTTGAAGATACAATAACTTTGACACCCTGATTCACTGGCCATTGTTTTGGGAGATCTAAACAAGGCAAACTTAAGGAAAGAACTACCAAAATACTTTCAGCATGTCAATTGTCCCACCAGAGGCAAGAATACTCTAGACCACTGCTACACAACACTAAAAGATGCCTATCGGTCTTTACCACGTGCAGCTGTAGGACACTCTGATCATTGCATGATTCACCTTGTACCTGCTTACAGGCAAAGACTTAAAGCCATAAAACCAATAATTAAATCAGTGAAAACCTGGACGGAGGAATCAGAATTAAAGCTACAGGCATGTTTTGACTGCACTGATTGGAATATTTTTAAAGATACCTCTGCAGACCTGGATGAACTCACAGATACTGTAACATCATATGTCAGCTTCTGTGAAGACCTATGTGTACCTACAAGGAACTTGCGAATACACAGTAACAACAAACCTTGGTTTACACCTAAACTTAAGCAGCTACGACATTCCAAAGAGGAAGCCTACAGAAAAGGTGATAAAATGCTGTACAATCAGGCCAGAAATGCACTAACAAGGGAGATAAGAGCAGCAAAAAGAAGCTACTCTGAAAAGCTAAAGAATCAGTTTTCAGCAAATGAACCAGCAAACATGTGGAAAACTCTTAAAAATATCACCGGCTATGGCAAACCTCCTTCCCAGGCTGAAGGTAATCAACAACTGGCAGATGACCTGAATGAGTTTTACTGCAGGTTTGAAAGGAAACTACAGCCACCTATCTCCACAACCCCCATCTCAGACACACCAACAACAACTGACCCCATTTCATTGAGTTCACAACCCCTAGTGATCACAGAAAAGGAAGTGCAGGACCTATTTCACAGACAAAAGCCAGGAAAAGCTCCAGGCCCAGACAAGATAACTCATTCTTGCTTAAAAGTCTGTGCTGACCAATTGGCCCCCATCTTCACCCATATTTTCAATAAATCACTAGAGATGTGTTATGTTCCTTCTTGCTTCAAACGCTCTACCATCATCCCAGTGCCGAAGAAGCCCACCATCAAGGAACTGAATGACTACAGACCAGTTGCTCTAACATCTGTAGTCATGAAAACCTTTGAAAGGCTAGTGCTTTCCTACCTGAAAACCATCACGGATCCGCTGTTAGACCCCTTGCAATTTGCATACCGAGCAAATAGATCAACAGATGATGCTGTTAATATGGCTCTGCACTACATCCTACAACATCTTGAGTCTCCAAAGACCTATGCAAGGGTCCTTTTTGTAGACTTTAGTTCAGCATTCAATACCATCATTCCAGACATTCTTCTAACTAAGCTAAACCAGCTACAGGTACCGGAACAGGCTTGTAAGTGGATCACAAGCTTCCTAACAAACAGGAAGCAGCAGGTGAAGCTAAGCAAGATCACATCAAATACCTGTACAATTAGCACAGGGGCCCCCAAGGCTGTGTGCTCTCCCCACTTCTCTTCTCTCTGTATACCAATGACTGCATCTCCAATGATCCATCAGTTAAGCTACTGAAGTTCGCAGATGACACAACAGTGATTGGTCTCATTCGAGACAATGACGAATCCGCATATAGACAAGAGGTCAAACGACTAGCCTTGTGGTGCAACCAAAACAATCTGGAACTGAACACACTCAAAACCGTAGAAATGGTGGTAGACTTTAGGAAAAACCCTTCCATACTTCCACCTCTCACAATACTTGACAACACAGTATCAACAGTAGAAACCTTCAAATTTCTGGGTTCTATCATATCGCAAGATCTCAAATGGACAGCTAACATCAAAAACATCATTAAAAAAGGACAACAAAGAATGTTCTTTCTGCGCCAACTCAGTAAGCTCAAACTGCCCAAGGAGCTGCTGATCCAATTCTACAGAGGAATTATTGAGTCTGTCATTTGCACCTCTATAACTGTCTGGTTCGGTTCTGCAACCCAACAAGAAAAACACAGACTTCAGAGGATAATTAGAACTGCAGAAAAAATAATTGCTACCAACTTGCCTTCCATTGAGGACCTGTATACTGCACGAATCAAGAAGAGGGCCGTGAAAATATTTGCAGATCCTCGCATCCTGGACATAAACTGTTTCAACTCCTACCCTCAAAAGCGCTATAGAGCACTGCACACCAGAACAACTAGACACAAGAACAGTTTTTCCCAAGGCCATCACTCTGCTAAACAAATAATTCCCTCAACACTGTCAGACTATTTACTGAATCTGCACTACTATTAATCGTTTCATAGTTCCCATCACCAATCTCTTTCCACTTATGACTGTATGACTATAACTTGTTGCTGGCAATCCTTATGATTTATATTGATATATTGATCATCAATTGTGTTGTAAATGTTGTACCTTGATGAACGTATCTTTTCTTTTATGTACACTGAGAGCATATGCACCAAGACAAATTCCTTGTGTGTCCAATCACACTTGGCCAATAAAAAATTCTATTCTATTCTATTCTATTCTATTCTATTCTATTCTATTCTATTCTATTCTATTCTATTCTATTCTAAAATCACAGTGTGTATGAATTAAGTAAAAAATTCAAAAGAAGCTATTGCCATTAACAACAGAATTTTTGGTAACCACTGTAATGTGGTATCAGTGTTATACTAGTTTTACATTTATAAATAATATAGATGATTTGGGGCCAGTCACTTTCTCTCAGCCCAACTCACTGCATAAGTTGTAGTTGTGGGAAAATAGGGAAAGGAAGGCATATTAGCTGTGTTTGCCCTTGAGCTATCTATAAAAATAATAAAGGCGGGTTAAAAAAAATCTAAAATAAATAAATAAATATTTAGAAACAAACACTTATTAGGAAGATTTTATTGGCAGAATAAAATTTTTATTTTATCTATTAGCAGAAATCAAAACATGATTAGCAAAAAGTAACAGGTAGAAAGAACAAAAGACTTTGGGTCAAAGCAACATAAAATAAAAGCCAATCAATAGTAACAAAAATAGAGTCATAAAATAAAAAATTAAAAGCAGCAGTTAATACCAAATTGCAACCATGCTTAATGAGATAATGAAGCAAAGATGCTTCTTTAGGGCATTCTGAATTATAGTCAATGAGTTAGTACCCTGGTGGTGAACCTATGGCATGTGTGCCAGAGGTGGCGCACAGAGCCCTCTCTGTGGGCATGCACGCTGTTACCCCACACCACCTCCATCGCGTTTCTCACTGTTGTTTGCAGGGGAAAAAAAGTTTGAGGGACTAAAAAAATTGCACGAAATAGCATTCTGCCTTTGTTGTGATACATTTGCTGCTGCTGCCCCCATGGCTTGTCCTCTACTCTCACAGAGCCTTTGCGCAGCACAGTCAAATTTAGTGTGGAGCCACATGGCGACCCTGCGTTGGTTTGGCAAAAAAAAAAGCAGCTGACATGCGGTCAGTTGCTTTTCCTGCAGAGCTGCCTATGTTGGCCAGCTGGTCATCGGCGCACTGTTCCTGGGCTTGTCAACCTCCAGACTAGGGGTGAAATGCTCCCGGTTCAGGCTGGATCAGCTGATTCAGTAGCGGTGGCAGTGAGTGGTTTGGAGAACCGGTAGCAAAAGTCCCTCCCTCCCGCTCATACCCCCCTGCTTGCCCGCTTGCCACTTCTTTTAAAAAATGCTTTTAAAAGGTAAAAAAAGGCTCTGACAATCACAGCTGAGCTGCATGATCATCAGAACCTTTTTTTACTTTTAAAGCATTTTTTACAACCTATTCAGCCAAATAGGTTGTAAAAAAATGCTTTTAAAAGAAAAAAAAGATTGCACGCCACAGTTGATAACCCCCCCGCGCACTGTTCTACTTCCCCCATGCCTCCTTTTGGCGTGCACTATGTGCGCTCGCACCACATATTTGTTGCATGGTACGCACGGTAGCCAGCGAACCGGTAGTAAACTGGTAGTAAACTGGTTCAGATTTTACCACTGCTCCAGATGTCAGATTCCCATCACCCACTATGGTGGGGGGGAGAAGGAGAGGTGGGGAAGAGAGAGAGACTTAAAATAAGGAGGTGCTGTGTGTATATATAGAGAGAAATTGTAATAAATGTTGTGAGCAGGCTAAAATGAGGAAATGCTGCAGAATTGGATGGTGAAATGCAGAAATATTAAAATAGGGATTTGCTCTGCTGATCAAGGGGAGACATTAAAGAAATGCAGAAAGTAACAACTTGAATCTGAATTTCAAATGATCTATTAGTTAGCTGGTAGATTAAAAAAATATTTTACAAACACAAAGCTGAGGTTTTTTGCCCAAATATGCAGTTTGGGCACTTGGTCTCTGACAGGTTCGTCATCACTGATTTAGTATAATGTTAAGCTTCAAACATGATTACCAATGTACAGTAGTCCTCAGCTTAGAATCACATTTGTGTCTGGAATTTGGGTTGTAAGTTGTGACAGTTGTAAAACAACTACATGACCAGACCTGACTTTACATCTCTTGTTATGGTGGTCATTAAGCAAGCTGCACAGTGGTAAGTCTAAATCACACAATCGTTAAGCAAATCACACAAACCAAATCAGTATGAATCCATGCTCATAAATGGGTGTTTTTTGCCAGAAACTGACAAAAAACACAGGAAACCAACAAAAAACATTGCAGATCACAGTCTCATGACCACAGGATGCTGCAACCAATTGTAAATGTGACCCAATTGGCAAGCACTCAAAATGTGATCATGTGACCACAGAGAAGGGCAGCATAACATTGTACGATGGCTGAAAGAGCTTTATAGGCCGTAAAGCACTCTTTCTAAGGCTGTGATAACTCTGAACAGCTGTTAAATGACTATTTGTAAATCGAAGACTACCTGTAATTAAAATAAATAATTTATAGTTATATGCCATGCTAATACAAATATTAAATTTTGTAGTACATACAGCAAGCTCCTATCTTATCATTTTGAATAATCTTTTAGTTGTGGATATTGAAGATGTAGGCAGGCTGCATTTGTTTACTTGATTTTTGCTTAACTTGGCTGATACCTGATCATGTTGGATTTGTCCCCAATCAGGGAGATATTTAATATCTTTTTTGAGGGGGACCACTTGTCTTCCAGTTTAAATAAGTAGGCTAAAATGCCATTTAGAGAAAACAAGTAACTTTCTTTGATAAGGAAGATCTGGTCTTAAATTTAATACATTTGCCTAAGATGTGTGAAAAGGCAATGACTTTGTAAATCTAGGCACATTTGGGAGAAAAATATATAACTACTTTAACAGGCATTCCAATCAGGAAATTGGAATAAAATTGCTTTGGTCTGTTGATAACTTCTGCCAGGAATTGGATATGAAGTATATGCTTTTGCTAGCTTGCTTGAACTTACTAATGGCTTTTAATAACATTGGCTGTGCTAGTTTCCTAAATATATCTAGGGTTGGGTCCTGGGAGCACAGTTTTGCAATAATTCCATTCCATTCCTTCTACGGTTGTTTCCAGAAAGTAATCCTATACAGTACTCTTTGACACCTTGGCTATTTACCCATGATGTCCTACAAGTTTCCATCTTCTGTACTATGCTATAGAGCAGGGCTGTCAAACTCATAGCCTGCAGGTCAGATGCATCATATGTGCCAATTTAACGAAGGGGAAAAAAGTTGCAATACATCATGTGTCGCCACCGTGAGGATGCTAGTTTGACACCCCTGATATAGAGGTATTCCTGCTTTTTTAGAACAAGGAACTACCCGCTTCCTAGTAGTTTCCAAATCTATTGCTCCTTGCTATCTCACTTACAAATTGATTTCTTGACTCTTGAATACTTTCATTAATGCGCTTGAGAAGAGTGAACAAGGTAAAATTCAGGCAAAATAGAAATGTTGTTGGTAGATTAGCAAAAGATAAGCAAAATCTTATTGCATTTGTTGACAATGTGACAAAAGTAGTGGACCAGCGAAATGCTGTGGATATAATTTACTTAGGTTTCACAAAGGCATTTGATAGATCAAAATTTATTACTTGATAAGATAGAAAAATTTGGGTTAAACAACATTATCACCAGATGGATTCGTAAATGGCTGGCCAACTACACTCAATGTATCCTTAATGGAACTGAATTTATGTGAAAGGAAGTATGCAATGGGATTCCTCAGAGCTCTCTATTAGGCCCAGTAATCTTCAATAGCTACATAAATGAGGGGATAAAAGAGGAACTCATCAAATTTGCAGATGACACTAAGCTGGCAGAAATAGCCAACACTTTAAAAAATAGGCTCAACACAGAGAAGGATCTTGACAGACTTGAACACTGGGCCCTATCTTAACAAAATGATATTCAGTGGTGAGAAAAGTAAAAATCTATATTTAAGCAAGAAAAAACAAATTCAGGGTGATATCTGGCTCAATAGTAGTAACTGTGAGAAGGATTTTGGAGTCCTTCTGGACAATCACTTAAATATGAGCCAGCAGTATGCTGCAGCTGCCAAAAAAACCAACACAGTCCTAGGCTTCATTAACAGAGGGATAGAATAAAAACCACATGAAATGTTAGTACACAACCGCAAGACCCTTCCATGTCATAATTGTGAGCCAATTACAAAGCACCCAAATCATAATTAACGTGATCATGGGGACACTTTGATGGCCATGATTATGGGAACCTACCATAACTCCCCCTCAATCAGTGCTGTTTTAACTTTGAACGGTCGCTGAACAAATGGTTATTAAAAACAATCAGAATAGAATAGAATAGGATAGGATAGCATGGGATGGGGTGGGATGGGATGGGATGGGATGGGATGGGATGGGATGGGATGGGATGGGATGGAATGGAATAACATAACATAACATCAGAGTTGGAAGGGACCTTGGAGGCCTTCTAGTCCAACCCCCTGCCCGGGCAGGAAACCCTACACCATCTATAGAATAGAATAGAATAGAATAGAATAGAATAGAATAGAATAGAATAGAATAGAATAGAATAGAATTCTTTATTGGCCAAGTGTGATTGGACACACAAGGAATTTGCCTTAGGTGCATAAGCTCTAAGTGTACATAAAAGATATAATTAAAAATGGTGTCTTATCTAACACACACATATATATTGTTTCCTTATTGTAGGACCATAGTGCCTTGGAAAGTATTCCGACAATGTCTTCATGAGGTGCATCAGATTAGTTCTGGTCTGGAAGCAATGGCTTTGAAGTCTACTATTGATCTAACATGCAATGACTATATTTCAGTTTTTGAATTTGATATCTTCACAAGATTATTTCAGGTAATTTAGCTAAGCTGAAATAATACTGAACATGTTTTTCTCTATTATTTGAACATAGCTGGATTTTGCAATTTTAGACAAATAGAAGGATTTTATAATTTTTTTCTGTCCATTTTTCCTGCTAGGAGGTGTTTTAATTTAGGATACCGTTTCTTTTTAGTAAATTTGATATATTTTATATTTTTCATAGCAGAGGTAATACAATTAACACTATATTACTAGTTCGGTGGGTAACATAAAACTTTAAAAGGTACACATACATATTTTAAAAAAAATACTGTTTGCAATAATGAATTCACATGAAAACATGAACTGATTTTTTAAAAAAATTTTTTAATTTTTTTTACATTTATATCCCGCCCTTCTCCGAAGACTCAGGGCGGATTACAGTGTGTAAGGCAATAGTCTCATTCTATTTGTATATTTACAAAGTCAACTTATTGCCCCCCCAACAATCTGGGTCCTCATTTTACCTACCTTATAAAGGATGGAAGGCTGAGTCAACCTTGGGCCTGGTGGGACTAGAACCTGCAGTAATTGCAGGCAGCTGTGTTTTAATAACAGGCTATCTTACAGCCTGAGCCACCACGGCCCATATTACCAATTAAATCCCATTTCCCTTCTCTTCATGTGCTGCTTTCATTTCTTATTTTTAATTTTTCTAAATTTTTATTCAGAACATGAAATTGGTTTAATCTAGGCATGATATACATGTTAAGGGGTGAATGGCAGATTTATGAAAGCAGCAGATTACAGAGGTCCTGCTCTTTTTCACAAAATAGTCCAAAGGGCTTCCAGTGTGATACTGCTTTCATCGTTTTAATGAAAGCTTATATATTTCATTAGTTTTGGATCTGAAATGGGATTGTTTCAGCCTTGAACTATTTCCATTAACTTGTGATACTATTCAGATTCTTAATTCTTTGCTCACTTTTAAGTTATTTTTTTAATCTGAACATTACATTAAAAAAATGCCTTATTTTTCACTGTAACTAACTTTAAATGGCTGTTATCTTTGATGGTAGCAAGTATTACAGAAAATATTTTCTTTATTCTTAAAGGAAATTGAGGTAAAAATACAATATATTTAGTATATACATATAAATACATATTTATATATTTCACTTACGCTTAGCCTTGGGGTTCAATATTAAGAAACTGGAACTTCTTAGCTGTGACTCATCCTGGATATATGGCATTTCTGACTTATGATGAAGTTAAAGCACGGTTACAGAAATATAGCACCAAACCAGGAAGGTAATGAACTCAATACTTTTTGCCAATTTACTTCAGTAGATTATGTAAGGTTGCCACTAGTTATTCATGTTTCTGGATGGCTGGGAAATTTCTTAATTTAATGACATTGGACTACAACCAGAAACTTTGCAGTAAGAAATTATTTGGTTCAGGGGGATTGGGAGGAAGTAATTCAAAATCATAATAATTATTCTCATGAACAAAATGTAAAACAGGAAAACTTGAATAAATTTAGCTAGGGGTCTGTTGAGAACAACTAGATTTTCTATAAAAAGAAAATGATTTGTGTTGTTGTCATTTCCGAACAGTGGTGATAGAAAAACTAGTGACATGGTGAGCCATATTAAAAAAAAAAACTTACAATAATGGCCATTATAGATTGAGGGAGCAACCATGTAGTACGTAGAACTATTTGACAGTAAAGAAATTGTTTTTAATGTTTATGATACACTGTTAGTCAAACAGTTAAATTTCAGGTGGGCGCTGGGTCTGATTACAACTAAATTAAGAAATAGTTAGATTTCCATAAAGCTCAATTTAAGATTTTATTTATCTACTTTTTAAACCAAAATGGAAAATATTGATAAATTTAGATTACACAAATATTCTAATTTCTCTTTTTTAATTTTTAATTCATTTTTATCCGGCCTTTATCAGCTTTTTTATTCACTATAGCATTGTCCTTTGTTTTACAGCTACATTTTCAGATTAAGTTGCACTCGACTTGGGCAGTGGGCTATTGGTTATGTCACTGGTGATGGAAATATTTTACAGACCATACCCCACAATAAGCCTTTATTTCAAGCTCTAATTGATGGCAGCCGGGAAGGATTGTGAGTATACATTATTTATATATAGAAGGTATAGGTTACTAATACAACAGACACAAGTTATAGCAGGGATGTCAAAGTCGTGGCCCGTGCAGGTCATGCCCATCCTGGCTCCGCAAGCACAAAAATTCCCAATATGTTGCAATACGATCGGGTTTGAGTTATCATAATCCTTGAGTTAAAGTATTCTTGATCTGATTTGATTATCGTAATTGTGAAATCTAGTTTTCCTTAAAATGTTCAACTGAGAATTTTTCTTGTGACCCCAATTAAGGCAAACAGGACTAGAATGATGGCAACTGTGAAGTGAAATCAGCAGAGGGAAGTGGGGTGCAGTTACCAGATTCTTCTGTGTGTGGAAGATATTAAGAATATAGATCTTTCAATGAAAAACAGGCATTTCTGGAAGGGACTTTTTAGCAGGAGATACTTGTATAGATCGTCTTTCAATATCACTCATTCAGCAATGGTTCCAATTTGTGATAGTGTTGAATAAATGGTAGTTACAAATGAAACTTCCCAGCTACTGTACATGATCATGAGCCAGGCACTTAGCAACCAGCCCAGATTTCCAACAATTGCAATAATCCACAGTCATAATTGCAATTTTATGACTTCCTACTGGCTTTCCACAAACAAAGTCAATGGGCATGCTGGCAGTAAGTCATGGCCATATGAGATCCTTGCTTAAAAACCCATGTAGTCCTTACTTAATGATGGCAACTGGACTGCTGCAACTATCATCAGTAAATTGTGCTACTTGACATGAAGTTTTATAATCACATCACTTAGCAATGGAAATTCTTGTCTCAATTACCATAGTTAACTGAAGACTATTTGTAATGGAAAAAGCAAAACTGTTCAGTCACCATCTAAGTATTCAATAGGTATATAAATGAAGAGCCAAACATTTATTTCCATTTCAGCTATCTTTATCCAGATGGACGAAGTTATAATCCTGATCTGACAGGACTATGTGAACCTATTCCACATGATCATATAAAAGTTACACAGGTATATTGTATGTTATTCACTTAGAGTCTCTGTTATTCATTCATATATATATATATATACATTTTTGTGTCCCCTAATGATGATAACTGATCATTAGGCGGATAGCAGTTAGAATGGCTGTAGTGATGAAGAGTTTTGGGGACAGCAGTTCAACACATCTCAAGGACCATGAAAATTCTGAGTATGAGTTTAAAATCCAGTTTTGACTGGGCTAACCATACTAAGAAAAGATTTGCCAAGATACCGGTACTTCAGTTATCCTTTATGTATGCGTCACTATAAGCATATTAGTTTAATGAATTTGTTATTCCTATGGAAAAAAATTAACCCAAACTAGTTTTCATTTAATTTATGACAAAGGAACTGGTAGATTTTTGAAATTGTTTTTATCATTTTGTTTAAGTTTTACTCCATTCTCTTTTTCCTGTTGTTCATCACTTTGAAGTTTAAGGTTGTTCTGTTTAACTTTTTTATAGTATTTTGGGATTTTTACCCATATTTTGTATTTTCCCCTAACTTTAAATGTATTTATTTCAATAATGGCTAGGAAACAGCAACAAATCTTTGTTTAAAATTCTAAAAGAAATATATAATTAAGCACAGTTTCTGCTGCTGGTCGAAACTTTGTATTACTACTAATATAATAATTGTATTACCAAAAAACTTACTTATTAAATAATACCAAATCCAATAAATATCAGAAAAATATTCCTTTCTAAAAGGCTTGATGGGTTTAGATAAACCACAAAAAGTATTTGTGCTTTCTGAAACCTGAATTAATCTATTAGGGCAAATTTTAATGAACTACTGTCCTTTTATCATTAACTGATGCAGTTGATGGTAGGCTTTGGGATGGGATTCCAAAGACTATTTTTGTGTCTGACTCTCTGCTTAAAAATTCTGTCTCTACTGGTAATGTTTGAATAAAACCAAATTATGCTTTATTTCTCTGATAAAGTAGATTCTTGTGCAACAGATTAGAAGTGCTGTGTGGGTGGTTTGTTATGTTTGTTTATGAGTGATAGAATTTTTATATAAATAGATTTACATGTATTTGTTTGAAAAAACAGTATCATAAAAATATTATATGAATATCTTCAGTAACAATTTGTCTTACTAGTATATGTTATGATGTAAAAGTTACAACCTGAATGGTAAGCCAAGTAGTTCTTATATTATCATTTTCAGAGGCTCTTCATTGCAGTCATTCCTTTTCAGGAACAATATGAATTATATTGTGAAATGGGTTCCACATTCCAGCTTTGTAAAATTTGTGCTGAAAATGATAAAGATGTGAAGATTGAACCTTGTGGACATTTGATGTGTACATCTTGCCTGACCGCATGGCAGGTAACTGTCTTTCTGTAATCAAATTCATACTTGCCCTTTTTCTACTTCTCATTTTTTTTGTATTGATACATTAACTAATGTTTTAGTTGTAGGAATAAATCTTGAAATGATAGTTTATTCATATGTAGGGAAATAGCATAACTTCTTTCAAAATACTTTTATATTCTTTTATCAGAAAAATGCAGTGTATCGATAGGTAGGTAGTTAGCAAGAAGATTAAAAAAATTGGGTACTAACAAACCTGGGTATTGAATTTAACATTTCCAAGTTGGATACAGGGGTGAAATGCTCTTAGTTTGGACCGGATCGCCCGATCCGGTAGCGATGGCAGCTGGTGGTTTGGAGAACCGGTAGCAAAAATCCCTGGCCCCGCCCCCTTCCCCTGCTGAGCTGCGCCATCATCAGAGGTTTGTTTTTTTTTTACTTTTAAAAGCTGTTTTTCTTCAGCTGAAAAAATCCTTTTAAAAGTTAAAAAAAAGCCTTTGATGATCGCGCAGCTCAGCTGGGATCATCATAACCCTTTAAAAGTTTTTTTTTTAACAACCTCTTCAGCCGAAGAGGTTGTAAAAAAAAGGTTTTAAAAGGCTCCTCTGGAGATCCCAGCTAAATTGCCTGTTCACCGGAACCTTTAAAAAACATGTTTTCTACAAGCTCTTCGGCCGAATAAGTTGTTAAAACAATCCTTTTAAGAGGTTCTGGGCTGAAATCAGGCAACTTCAGCTGGGATTGTCAGAGGAGCCTTTTAAAATCTTTTTTTTTCCTATGGCAATCCCAGCTGAGTTGCCTCATCATCACAGGCTTTTAAAATCGCTTTTTTACAACCTCTTACAATAGCCCCCGCCCATGCCCATCCAATCGCCCTGTCCCCACTTGCCTATAATTGCTGCTCCTTTCGGGCTCAACTTTGCTTTGGCTGCTGCAATCAGTTGCATCAGCTAGGAACTGAATCTGCATGCCTGCAATCCATCTCCTCGGTGAGCAACTCAATCTGCCTGCCTCCAATTGGGTAAGTAAACTATTAAAAAATAGTTAATTGGGGTTTTTTTAAGGAGTTGGGTTTTTTTAGACAGCAGTTTAAATTAAGGAAGTCTTAAATTTAGCTGCTTTTATCTAAAACAGGGGTGTCCAACCTTGGTAACTTTAAGGCTTGTGGACTTCAACTCCCAGAGTTCCTCAGCCAGCTCTCCTGGCTGAGGAACTCTGGGAGTTGAAGTCCACAAACCTTAAAGTTACTAAGGTTGGAGACTCCAAGCTAAAATATATAAATAAAATTAATTAATAAAATAAAATATTTGTGCAGCTTTCTGAGATTTGGTGTGTTTCTGTAGTGTTTCACTCTTAACTACACAAACACACAAAACCTCACAAAGCTGTATGTGGCATTTTGTGTGTGTGTGTGTGTGTGTGTGTGTGTGAGAGAGAGAGAGAGAGAGAGAGTGTTAGTTGTGTTGTGTGTGTGTAAAGTGTGAAAGTTGGTTTTTGAGCTTTTTGTGGCTGTGTGAGGTTGCAGCTTGTTGCAGGGTCCATTTTGGGTGAAGTGCAGCTGCTTTTACATTGTGTGTGTCAGTTGTGTTGTGTTCTGTGGGTGTGTAAAGTGTGAAAGTTGATTTTTGAGCTTTTTGTGGCTGTGTGAGGTTCCTGCTTGTTGCAGGAGCCATTTTGGGTGAAGTGCAGCTGCTTTTACATTGTGTGTGAGTCAGTTGTGTTGTGTTGTGTGTGTGTAAAGTGTGAAAGTTGGTTTTTGGTACCTCTTATTGTTTTGTATACTTTGTTTATTATTTTTATTATTTATTGTTATTGGCCACACCCACCCAGTCATCTGACCACCAAGCCACGCCCACCAATTAAGCCACGCCCACAGAACCGGTAGGGAAAAATTTTAGATTTCACCCCTGGTTGGATGTAACTAAATTCTATTGTCCTTTGTAGTAAATCTGTTTAAAGAATGCTCTGAATTCTTTTTTGTTTGTAAGTAGCTGTTAAGGGTTTGACACATGTAATAGCAAGGGGACATAACTGAGCATGGAAAGAAAAATATTCTCAAATAAATGAGACAAAAATCAACCAACAGTATAATTCTCCCACCTAAGATGAATATTCAGCCACTAAGAATATTTTATCTGCAACATTGATTTGTAACTTCTGAAATCACTTAATGAGAAAAATTAACTATAATATTAAGAGGCCGCATAAATGATAGGAATTCTCTTTTTAAAAAATATCTCCCCATTTGTTTATTGATAGGGATGTTATCTTGGAGGCAGTTGTGAAAACAGTATAGAATTAGAAGCATAGTATCATAGAATTTTTTTGGGTCATAGCATCAGTGGGAATGTAGGTTTTTAATAAAACAAAAACATTTAATATATAGTCAAGCTGTAACTTTAGCAAGTGACATCCAAGTAAATGGAGTATTAGGTTTTCCTTCATTAACAGTCATTTCGTTTAAAATAAATTTCACTGCACATTTAAGTTCTGTACAATTAACAAGCTGATGAAGGGAATATACTGCAGCAGTTCAGTTTCTACTTGCCAATGGTTAGTGTTTAATTGCTGTCATAATGGCTCGTTAGAGATGCCTAAGGAGAGAGTTCTGGTATTTTTTATCATAATAAAGCATCTGTTTTACTTAATAAAATAAGTTACTCCCAGCTCCTTAGTGAATACAAAATCACATTTGCATGATATTTTATGCCGAAGGTCGATCATTCCCTGTGCATGTTGGGTATCCTTTGTTTTAAAGGCACTGAAATAAAAATACAACTAAAATAAGGTAAGGTGAGATGAATTTTTTGTCTAAACAAAGGTTTCTGATTGATTTCTATGTATATATTACTATAGCCATATTTTGCTTCTTTATTGTTTTATACTTTTGCGTAGTTCCATAACTTACCTTAAAGCATAAAATAGAAGTCATTGAATAAATTGGCACTTTTTCTGACTTGCCCAAAACCCAAACTGAATTATATAGATGGGTGTGCACATGTATTTTTTATTTTTATTTTAGATTCTTTTGTAGTTCAGTTCAATGGAACAGACAAAAATCATTTGTATAAGCTTATATTAGTTATAGCAGGGCTAATGATGTCCATCAATTTTTCAGCTGACCAGGTCCAATTAATGTTTAAGTCTCTCAGTAAAAAGAATTTCAGAAATCTTGATTTGCATTATAATGTTTAAAAAGGCTTCGGTAAATTAAATTCCTAATTTATGTATTAAAATTTTTAAAATATATAATTTACATATTTATAAGTAATGGTATGGATTCTAAGAAGGATTGGCAATGGTAGTTGGCTCTTCTGATCTGAGTCTTTAGAATTTGATATCAGTTTAGTCCTTAGTAATCTAAAAGATTATACTCCTCAGCCCTAAATTTTTCACTATGTAAATTGCAGTTCCACTGTTTTAAAAATCAAATATGATTTCAATGATATATAAGCAGTATTGGTTATAAACAGTGGTGGGTTGCTCTCGATTCTGTCCGGTTATTTAGAACTGGTAGTAAAAGTGGTGGGAGGCCCTGCCCAACAGCCCAGACGTCATAATTGACAACCATTGCGAACTGGTAGTAAAGGTAAATAGAACCCACCCCTGATTATAAACCCACTGCAATGTGATGATTGGACTAAGGAGATCCATATTTGCATACCCAAGAGCCATAAAATTCTGTTGGTAACTTTTGATGAGTTGCTACAATCTGTTTCACAGGATTGTTGTAAAAATTAAAAGAGAAAATGCCTTAAACTTCTTAATGAAATATTTGATATAAGTGCATTGAATATAGATTCAGTGCAGATAAATCCTGTATTGGAAAGGTTTCTTTCTTTGCAATTATCTTATTGCACTACTTTCTCACAACTAAAATGTGTGGTTGCTAAGAGTCAACACCAACATGATGGTAATTAATCAGATAAAAAGTCTCACAAATAGCAGCATGCGTCTTCTCCATATTGGTGGAAACAGCAGCCATGGGTTGTACTCGTCTGTCAGATTGGAGGACTGGGTCTGTTAAAGTTGTTAAGTCCTGCCTCCTGTTGCCAGGGATCCCAGCTTTTGACTCAGTCGCTCAGCCTGGACAGATGCATTGTGAGTTTTCTCCCTATTCTTGGATTGCATTTTCTTCACTATTGGATTTTTTCTTGTGAGTTGAATTACATTTAATCGTTTTTAAATTGGAAGCTCCTTTCCTCTGACTGGAGCTTAGGCTCTAGCCGAGGCTGGGGCTTCTCTGCTGTCTGTGAAACAGTTAATCAGTTCTGCTTCAGTCCTGTTGAACGGCAGATGTTCTGGGATTCTTTTGGTGGGGTCTAGCGCCCCTGAAGACATCAGAGAATCGGATAGCGGAGTTTTTGTGCTTCCCAAACCATCAAGGGCAACACTTTTAACATTTGCTGAGGGCTTGCCAGGCGGCTGGTTTTTTTTCCTTCAGATCTTCACCACCCAACTATTTAAGATCACCGCAGAATTTTTTTGCTCCTGTTTGGACAGCCTGCCTTATGCCCAGCCCTCTGTCTCCCTATTGCGATCACTCTTTTTGCCGCCAGCAGCTAACGAGACCTCATTGCCTGAATAATTTTTAAATGGCGGCAGAAGACTTTTGGAGCTTCCTGCTCCCCCCCCTCCACTCCCACATGGTGGCCGCCATTTTGGGTGCATTTGGAGATAGCCTCAGTGCGTGATTGAGCTTCAGCTGATTGTTTCCTTATACTTGGAGTGGCAGTTTGGACTTTAAGAGCTTTGTGCTCGCAGAATTTGCACAGCAGCAGTTTCCTACATGGGGCACACCTGCTGAGAGGCCAATTTATTGCTGCGGCGAACGTCGTTTATGAAGGCTTGTGATTCTCGCCTTACAGATGGCGGGCGCCATTTTGTCCAGCTGCCATTGGTCTTTTCCAACATCGTATGTAATAGAAAATTGCTGGTGCTGCTATTCATTTTTTTCTCTCTCTCTCTCTGTCTCCATATTTTTATCTGTGTTTTTAAAAATACTATTAATATGCTTTTAATTACCTTAAGAATTTTCTATGTAGTAAAATAGTGCTAAATAGTTCTCAGCATTTAACCATTTTTGTTTTTTTATAATTCAGGAATCTGATGGTCAAGGATGTCCTTTTTGCCGTTGTGAAATCAAAGGAACTGAACCCATAATTGTAGATCCTTTTGATCCCAGAGATGAAAACATAAGATGCTGCAGTATTTTGGACAGCTTTGGTATTCCTATGCTTGACTTCGATGATGATGATGACAGAGAAGAGTGTTTGATGATGAATCGATTAGCTTCTGTGAGAAAGGTACTTCTCTTTTTCCTGAAATATGCAATGACTTTATAATTTGCAATTTTAATTTACACATCAATTAAAGCAGGGGTGTCAAACTCGATTTCATGGAGGGCTGCATCAGGGTAGTGTTTGATCTCGGGCTAGGGTGGGCATGGCCAGGGTGTGCATGGTTAGCTCGATGTCACTTGCATCAGAGGTGCCTGTAGTGGCCTGAGCACTTGCCAGCGAAAATGCGCTCCCAATCTCTGTTTTCGGCTGTGGCAGCCTCCTGCAACCCTCTGCCAGGGAAAATGGAGCTCTTGCCAGCGAAAACGCGCTCCCAATCTCCGTTTTCTCTGGCAGAGGCACCGCAGGCCGGTCCTTTGCTGTTTCCATGGTGGCCTCTTGGGCCAGTTCTAACCATCCCATGGGCCGGATTTGGCTCTCAGGCCTTGAGTTTGACACCCCCAGATTAAAGAATTTGCAATGGTTATAAGTGTGAAAACCATCATAAGTCATTTCTTTTAGTGCTGTTCTCACTTTGAACACTGACTAAACAAACTGTTGTAAATCAAGGACTACCTGTAAAAATATGAACTAGTAGATTAAATTACATCACTGTATATTCACTGGCTGTAAACTGATGCATTCTCTCTCTTATTTCGTGGAGAATGTTGGAAAATAAGAATCCTTTTGTATTATTATAGGGAACCATTTAGCTCAGCAGCTTATTTCTAACTGTAGCAATCTAAGTGCTTCCATGAGAAGGGTATAGATATATTTCTTACGTTTTCTATCTAAAACCAGGTATCAGAGACAGATTCACTCTGATATTCTATTAATTATAATAGCTAATCACAGTTGAAGATTAATTTCTACAATAGAACAGGGAGTGGTATCAATCCAAATGTTGCTGAACTACAATTGCTAGTATCAATGATGCTGCAATTTGTTGGCATTTGCTATGTCAGAGGTTCCTGCCAATCTATTTTGTCACCATTTCATATATGTATCTATTTATAGCTGAAGATCTTTCCATAACTGATTATGCATGTATTGCTAACATATTTCATATTTTACTTTATTTCAACCTATTTTGAATGTTCTGAGGATTAAACAAAACATTCTAAGAGATCTCATAAAACTTGGTTTGAAAGCAGGCTTATCATACTTAGAACAAATTTTTGAGTGGGTATATTGAAGCTGTGTTTATGCCTGTAGTACTATTACCTACCCTATATAGGATAATTTGGTGATAGAGTTCTAGAATTTCTCCCACTTAATTTGCAAATGGAAACCAATAAATTTTCATGGTGAGCTGGCAGCCTGCGGAGCTGGCAGTAAAGTCGGACAGTGAGAAGTCTGGGGAGGAACATGGGCCAGTCCTGGAGTCTGGGGGAGGCTCGGACGAGGGATCTGCGTGAGGGGCAGAGATGGGGCCAGGGCCATTGGGGAGTTATGTGCTGACTCCGGAGCCTCCAGAGTCTGACATCAGTAAGGCAAAGGAACAGGGGGAGCCTGTTCTCAGTGCGCGCATGCGCAGAGCTGTCAGAAGGCAAGAACAGTTAAGACAAAAGGGGTGACTCGGGAGTTAGGCTTCGAGATGATTGGCCCCTCTCAGAAGACATAAAGGAGGAGCAAAGGCATGTGAGCCTTTGCAGGAAACAAGTTTGTTCGTGCTGGTCGGTTTAAAGCTAATTGCCAATTGGGTCTTTGGCAGCATGTCAGCTTTATCCCGAAGGACTGTGGCAGACTTCTGTCAGACTCTTTACAAACTATTTGTGACTCATCACAGGCTGGGAATGAACAGAATTCATAGCCTTTGAAATAAAAAGGGAGGTTTTTGGACTAATTGTGTGCTTTTTACTGTCTCAGGAAGCTAGGTCAGAACGTAAATGAAGATAAAAGAAGGAAGCAAATATTTTTAAAAAAGAACTCTTTAGAATTGATCTTACACAGTGTGGCTAAATATCAAAGTATCAGATTATAGCATTACTGTTATAAAAATGAAATACCTAGTAATTTAAGATCCTTTTTTTTAAAAAAAAATACTCCTGAAAAACATAATGGCAAATAATTGCAGAAAGCAAAAACAGTCTTGTTTCAGAAAACCTCCAACTGTAAAAATGAACATTCTGGTAAGGCTTAGTTTTCTATTTTAAAGAACTCCAATAAAAACTAAAGATAGAGCACTAAATTACTGACAGAGAGAAATAACTAGCTTTAAATGGTCCAACAAAAGATTGAGGATTAAGTTTAAGTCATTACAATCAATCAAATCTTTATTATAGTAATAGACCAGCATAAACGATTACAAGATTCCAAAGAGTGAGGTAATCAAGCAGTATGAAACTTCAAATTGTATAAAGTAGTTGTCTAATTTAGATAATAGACTGGATTATATTGAATTTTGCTGGGTTGCCTCTGTTGAGGGAACAGGATTTCCACTTGTTTTAAAAGTTACAAACAAACCTTTGGCTTGGTATAAGAAACATTTTAGGAGAAAACATTCATTAGTAAGCAGCATATTAAAAGTATGGGGGTAAAAATAGGAAAAGAATAAGCAGATTTATCATCTCTTGCTTTGTTATTAAACATTTCATGAAGATGAAAATTAAAATAATTATTTATTAAAAGCCAACAAAATACTGAACATTAACTGGCAAAAGTGGGATAAAAGGCCATCAAAAGCAGGCAATTTCGCCTCTGTTCTGTTCCAAGAATGAAACAATTTAGTGAATGAGAATGAGGGTATCTAACAACTCTAACACCAAATTTATTAGTTGTTTATGAAGCTCTCATCCAAATCTGAAAGAACTATAGGTACCCCTCACTTAGCAGCATTTAAGCAATTTTATAAATACAATGGTAATAATAAATTTAAAAACAAAAAATCAAAAGGCACACATTTTCTATCAAATTTTGTTGGGCTGACAACAAGTTTTCAGTGTGAAATTGAATAAGGGCTGGTCAGTTTCAGGCAGCAATGGATGGATCAACTTTTTAAGGTCACAGAGATGAGCTTGTCAACTTGCCATTAGCACTTTTTAGGAAAGGGCTGCTCTGTGGAGAAAAACAGGTCAGGAATAAATAGCTTTTTTAAGCAAAACAGGTCTGGCAAAGGACACTGTATGAGAGAACTTACCTGAATGAGAGAGTAGCAACCAGTGATTTTTGTAACATGTATCTCTTTTGGTCACTTGTTTACTTAATGACCATTTCTGTTCTGATTTAAGGAACAGATTATGATTGCTAAATGAGCAGAGAATGTGATTTATGAATAAAATTGTGAAGAGAAAGAAGAGACGAGTTTTGCTAAGCGTTCCTTTAAAAGTGGGATGTAATATTAATAAAGTAAATAATAAATACAAAGACCTGCAAATAGAAATAGAAAGCAAGCAAGTGTAGTACCAATAGTCACACGTTCCTTGGGTACCATCCCAAAACAACTAGAGTACCACTTGAACACCATTGGCATTGACAAATTCACCATCAGTCAATTGAAAAACTAGCTTTACCCAAAACAGTTTGCATCCTGAGATGATACCTCTAACACCCATCAAACATCCACATCTGCCTGTCCCAGGTCCTTGGAAAAGACTCGATAGAGTGACAAAAAATGCCAAATCCAGTCTGAACATCTTATTTTGTTATAATTGGCAGGTGCCTAGTAAGAACTTACAAGTTGGTGCTTTCCCTGAGTGGTGAATATGACATACTTCATAACATCTTCTGTTGCAGTGTAATGAAAGACAGAATTCCCCAGTGACATCTCCAGGATCATCTCCTCTTGCTCAGAGAAGGAAACCATTTCCTGATCCCATACAAGGATCCCATCTTACCCTTCCACCAGTACCTCCTCGATTGGACTTAATACAGAAAGGAGTTTCCCGATCCCCTTGTGCCAGCCCGACAAACTCACCAAAGGTAAAAGTACAATTTACTAATATAACTTAGAAATTTAATATTATTAAAGCATACTGAGGACCTCTTTAGTTGCTGTTCTTAGAGTTTTTCTGCTTTTATTCAAATCCAGTGAAATCAATTAACTTGTGATCATTCCTGCACCTAAGCTTTTGCTTCTCTTTTCACTAAGTCAATATTTTGTGTATATAGAAAAGCAAACAATAATTAGAATAGGTAAAGCACATAAACTGGTGTCTGTGTCTTCACTATTGAATTCTGTGCTCTCCTTCCTGTTGAAATGTGCAAAAATTTTGTCACCATTTGAAGAGACATCAGTATGTTTTGAACTAATGGTGACAAAGCATTTGCAACCAAATTGCCAAGCTCAGAGCTCAAACCAACAGCCTAATCTCCTTCCTGTGTTAATGCTTCAATGCTTTCTGTAACTTTTTATGATTATTATATATACACACCGTCCTATGTCTCTATGTAGTGGAATGCTCTAGTCAGTCGGATAGTCTATTCTTTTCAAAAATTACAAGTTACCTTATAAAATTAATTATTTTACTTGTTTCTTCATTGATTTTTTAATTAATGTTATCATTTTAACTGACACTGAAGGATTAGGCTTCTGGATATAACATGGGTTTGTTTTCATATTTGGGTATGTTTGTATTGATTCATTCAAATAATTTTGCACCATTAATTTTTAATTTCATGCTGATCATTTTAGCCAGTAATGTGTGAATTAAAGTGACTATACAAAATACTGTATTGGCCACTAAGTATAGATTATATACTTCATGAAGCATTTTATTTTGTGTTATGTCTCAGTCTTCTCCAGGTATGATGAGGAAACAAGACAAGCCTCTTCCAGCACCACCACCACCAATACGAGATCCACCTCCACCTCCACCAGAAAGGCCTCCACCCATTCCTCCAGATAATAGGTTAAGTAGACATTTGCATCATCCTGAAAGTATATCTGCCAGAGAACAACCAATGCCACTTGAAGCCTGGTGCCCCAGAGACGTGTGTGGAAGTAATCAAATCGTCGGATGTCGTATAATAGGAAACGATAATTGTCCCAAACCTGGACTTAGTGCAAGCTCAAATATGAATGGAAGACATTGTCGTATGGGTTCTGATCCATTATTTCTACGAAAGCACAGATTCCCTGAATTACCTTTAGAAGGTACCAAGGTAAGAGCCAGATGGTATGATGCATGAACTTTAATTTTAGTTAAGAATATTGTACTTGAAGTCTGATGCTGTTTAGAAGTGTATGGAATAATTAAATAATAGGGAGCCATTTATAGGAAATGATAATTGGACTTACTGCAAATGAAGATATCGGTAGAAAACATTATTACATGTGTTATGATATAAAATTTCTGTAACAATTCTTATGTTATGAATTACCATTGGACGATACATGATACAATATATGAGGTTTAATGAACATGAATGCTTAAATAATAGTACAGTATAAGGATAAATGTAATATATATTTTAGTGGCCTATTTAATTATAATTTATTTGAAAATTGTATAGTAAAATAACTAAAAACAAAAAATCCTATATCAGGCATTTTTAAGGAATATGTTTATTAAAGTGTGTGAGGGAACCCTAGTTGAATTATTTAGGTAACAAAATGCAAAATGGAATAATAGTTGGAAGGGACCTTGGAAGTCTTCTAGTCCAATTCCCTGCACAAGCTGGAGACATTATACTGTTCTTGACAAATGGCTTTCAAATTTCTTCTTAAAAACCTCCAGTGATGGAACATCCACAACTTCTAAACCTTTTCAACTGGTTAATTGTTCTCACTGTCAGGAAATTTCTTGGTTCAAGGTGCTTCTCTCCTAGATATCTGTTATATTTGTTACATATTCTGTTAAAATATGTTATATTTGTTACATATTCTGTTCTGTTAAAAAGTACATAAAGAAACCTTAGCTGAATTAGCTGAATACATGAAATTTATATTGATGACAGGCAGAATGAAACATAAAATTAAAGATGAGAATGGATGCAAAATGTTGTAAATGAGCATTTTACTTGTATATAGTTTGCAAATTACCATCCTGAGAAATCTGTCTCTTGCAGATATTTTCAAATGGCCATCTAGGTAATGAAGAATATGATGTTCCACCTCGCATTTCACCTCCCCCTCCAGTTGTTTCAGCCATGCCAAATATGAAGTAAGGTCAATTTTAAGAACATTAATTATATAAATTATGAGGATGCAGATTTTTTTATTTTTATGAATTAGAATTATGTATTGAGTAGAATATGTTCACAAATTTGGACTTTTCAGATCTTCATTTATCTAAAAGTGTTGTTCAAAGATGAATTTAAAAATATATATTTAAAAGAATTTTAGAAGAGCATTAAAGAAGGCTGTGAATAAATATTGAAAGTTACCATATCATAGTTCCTTCATATTCCGTTAATAGGCATTTCATAATTATAATCACAAAACATAGATCTTTACTGAAGTCTTAAAAATGCAGAATTTTTGATGCATACAAAACTCTGAAAAATCAGAGTTAATAAGGCAATAATAATTTTGTGTCAATATAGGATTCACTAAAGTGAAAAAATAGTTTCTAGAATTAATCAGCCAGCTTCTTTTTCATATCTGTTTGTTGAAACAATAGTCTCTTTGCCAGGAGAAATAAAGTCTGCTTTAGGAGTCATTAGGTTGATCTAGTGTGTCAGTTTTAAACAATGATAAAAAAAAAACACAACACTTTCTAAAATGGGGGAAGAGTAAATTTATCTCCTGAAAGACTCTCTCTCTGGAACTTTTCATAAATCCTGGCAACTGCTAGGAGACTATAAGTTCTGTTTCTGCTTTGTCATGAAGCCTCTAGGTCAGTGGTTCTTAACCTTTATAGTGCTGTGACCCCTTTAATACAATTCCACCCGATGTGGCAACCCCAACCATAAAATTATTTTCGTTTTGAATTTATCGCGCCTGAAGCCGTATTGGCTAGTGATATGAACTGCTTGCGATTGCTTTGAGGACGAGGCATTAAAGTGGAGACTCCTCCCCTATTAAGTTTATTGCGCCTGAAGCCAGATTAGGCTAGCGATTGGGAGTGATTGCAGCTGGCTTGAGAGGGAGACATCAGAGCAAAGATTTCTCTCTTTTTAAATTCATCGCGCCTGAAGCCGAATTCGGCTAGCGATTTGAAGAGCCTTTAGCTGGCTTGTGGAGTCAACCATTGGAGAGCGATTCTTCGACTCGCAAGTATACTTCCCATATTTCCAATGGTCTTAGGCGACCCCTGGCAAATCTTCATTCGACCCCCAAAGGGGTCGCAACCCACAGGTTGAGAACCGCTGCTCTAGGTGATCTTGAGCCATGCCCCAGCCATAGGGAGGAGACAGGCAAAACAGTTCCAAAATCTTGCCAAGGGAACTGTAACGAGTTTTCCAGGCACTCGCCAGGTATCAACACTGATTTGAAGGCACATATTCACACAAATAATGCTTAATTATAGAAGTCATTGAAAGAATGTTGATGAAAATGTTTCAAAAGCAGTTTTTAAAAAAGATTTAGCAGTTGTAGTGTCCAGGTTTGAGGAAAGTAGGTTATGATGAACCCCAACCTACCGTCATAAAAATGGAAAAGAGAGTAAAAAACTATTTACTTTTCCTAAAAATTCAGAATTTGAAGTTAGCCTCTCTAAGGAAGATAGAATAGTCAATTTTCAGTCACCATCATTCTTTCCTTCTAGTCTCCGACACATTAGACAAATATCTGGATGAATAAATATAGAATTATGTATAATGCTGATAAAAGGACATGTAATAAGATATTTTCTTTTGTCTTTTTTCCTTCTATGGAATTCTGTTTCATAAATGCTGTTTTTCACCACTAGATATAATCCCTTCCCCCACATCTTTAAATTCTTATGAATTTGATGATATGATAAGTATCTCTCACACCACCTCTTTTATAGATTCCCATCAATTCTGTTTATTCTAGGCTGAAAGTATAAAGGCAAGAGTGTTCTTTCTAGTCAAAAAAAATCTGTAAACATTAAGTATCAGATGCAAGACCATGTGAGTGGATCTTGAGGAAATTGTTTATTTTTATTAAAGCTGGTATTTTACAGAATCCTCATGATATGCACTGCAGTTGATAAAACATGAAACCATTAAGGTTTTTTAAAAAAAATATGTGGCAAAACATCAGACCTGTATTTTATTTACTTATGAAAATTTATATGCCTGCCTAACTCACTGTCAGTAACTCTGGGCAGCTTAAAAGCCCAATATAAAAACAGTAACAAGCAGTAACCCTCTACCCCATTCCCCTGATAACAACTATCAATCAAATAAACCACTTGATAGGCTCTAACCCGATCTGGAGTCCCCAGGCTCATTGACAAGTCTTCGGGGCCTTTTGAAAGTTGTACTGGGGGCCAATCTTATCGCCACAGGGTGATTTTCCACTGGGAGGGAGCCATCATACTTTATTTATAAATAATAAATAATAAATAATTATAAATAAATCATCTCCTTATAATGATATAAAATTATTTATTTATTTAGCATTTATTCATTTATTATATACTGCACATCTCATACAACACCAGGTGATTTAAAATTACAAGTTTTAAAATATAGAAATGTAAATGTACTGTATATTAGGGTGAGTCACATTTTTCAGCTTTCAATTTCCAAACATTAGAGGTGCTCAAAAGCTGTGACATGCCTTGGGGATTGTAAAAACAGTTTGGTTACTTTAATATAATTTAGATGTGCTTGGAAGTAACTACATAAATATAACTTTTTAACATTTTGTTTGTTTCATTATACTATACTATTAAAAACATATTGTAAAAAATGTCTGTACATATTCAATTCAATAGGTCAATTAAGTTACATAATAAAAAATAGTATATCATATGTCTATAGTATCATTTGCTCACAAAGTTATACTTTAGCAGGCATTCCAAAATCCAGTTTTGATCTTGCCAACATAAAGCTTATTAGATTAAACCTAACTTGCCAGGGTTTATCATCTATTCATTAGATACATCATAATGTATCATCATAAGATGATATGTCAGATGCATAAAGTATGTCATAGAAGCACCATGCTTGGCAACTGAATGTGAGATCAGTGGTGTCATTTTATATGGTTCTTATAGTTGAAAAGGAGCCTATAAATGTTATATCTGAAATGATCAATGCTAGATGTCATATTAATAGTTTCAGTTCAAATATAATCTTGAATCACACATATCTTCGTTAATACAATTAATTCAGTTTCTGTAGTTTTATATAACGTTCCTGCTGGCAAATGAAGTACTCATTTGGGATACTGATTAAAAAACACATCTGTTTTGTCTTGTTTCAGAGACTTTACAAAAAGCAGTAAACTCTTGCATTTTATCTTTATAAGCCTTATATTTCATTGAATGTTACATACTTTTTATTAAATAAATTAATTTTAAAAAACCACCTTCCTTTTGGTTATATTTTATATAGCTTGAACTGCTTTGAAACACAGTTGGTATAGTACAAAATGCCTAATAGTGAAAATGAACATTTTAAACCCTGTTTTGGAAGAAAAATGTCCCCTTTCTCATGAATCTCCCCTAAATTATAGCTTGAAGCTAGTTATCTCTTTTACTTCCTCACATCACATTGGGTATTTTTTCCCCATTTTTTTTATTTTTAATTGTCGTAAAGCTAATCAAAATGGACACTCACAAGCCATAACTTTGCCCTTACACTTTAGGGTGTTTGCAAGTATAATCAGAATCTTTTGAGTTCTATAATATCTAAAATGCTTAAATACCTGCTTTTAAAACATCCATACATAATTAATGACAGTTACTAAAATTATCTTTGGAGATTGAACTCTCAGAGTTGGGAAGACACCATTGTCTTTGGAGCTTATGGAAATTGATTCATACTATCTTGTATTTTGATGTATGTTTTAGTGATAATTTGCATTATAAATTATCAATGAATTGTTAATATGTTGAAATGTTTCCATGAAACAATTATTTTTGACATGTACAGCATTTCAAATTTTATTTAAAGAAATACAACTATGATTCCTTAATTTTATATTCAGTTCTAGTTTTTTTTAAAAAAATAACATAGTGTGGCTTAAACTTCTTAAGTTTTCCTTTGTGTCTCTATTTTGAGACATCTGAATTTGTTTTGCAAAGAAAGCTGCAGTTAATCAAAGCTGGAAATTTCTGAGTGTCTCCTTTGCTTGTGGAAAAAGAGAGAAGAGAGCAAAGTGCACAACCTCCATAAGGAAGTGGAACACATTTGTATCTCATTAAACGCATATACCTACTCTATTTTTGGCTTTGTTGTGGCAATAAAATAGAAGAAAATGTAATTAAATCCATTTGTAAATGCAGTGATTGATATATTTATTTTCTGTAACAACAAAAACTCATCTGGATTTGGTGTACTTTTCTCTTGAGGTCTTCTGTTGCTGTTATAAATTCCTTTTCTGAAAAATCAAGAGAACATGTAGAAGATGAGTACAAGATTCCTTCATCCCATCCTGTTTCTTCACAATCACTTCATTGCCATAATATGAAGTCTCATACTCGGTAAGGTTATTTGAAGATGATGGTAAAGAACCATTTGACATGACATTCAGTTTAGTTTTATATTTGATGTTAATCATAACATTACTTTTAAGATTACATCTTTACCCACAATTTAAAATATTTTGGTATCAGGTTTCAGTACCTCTCTGCTAAATTTTTAGGAGTTGTTCTTAGTTGTTTTTCCACACAAAGAATAAACTTTTTGCTGACATACATTCTCAGAATATAATTCACAGCTTTTAATACTTATACTTAAATATCTTCATAGAATATCACCTTTATAACATATATTTCAGCAAGTACACACACATGCATGCACACAAAAAATAAACATGATTGGGTCTGGGGCAGTAATTAATAACTCCTTGAGGGTTGAGGTGATTCCATCAGCTCTTAAGGAGGTCTTAGTGCACTCTGTCCTGAAGGAGTCATGTCCTGACTCAACCAGTCTGGCATTTGTCCAGTCTGCAACCTTCCCTTTTTTTTTTAGGAAAGCTGGTAAATAAGGTGGTTGTGTAGCAGCTGCAGAGAATCCTGGATGAAGCAGATTATCTAGACCTTTTTCAGTCAGGGGTTCTGACTGTGTACAAGACTGAGACAGCATTGACTGAGACAGATGACCTCTGGCAGTAGTGGAAATAGTGAGACTGTCCTCATTCTTCTTAATCTCTTAGTGGCCTTCAATTCCATTGATCACGGTTCTTTCTGGATCATCTTTGGGAATTGGGGGTGAGCAACATTGCTCTGATTCTCCTTTTTTCTCCAGGCTCCATTCCAGTTGGAATTGATTCCAACCCATGGCCCCTACTTTCTGGGGTACCCCAGGGCTTAGTTCTCTGTCCCGTCCTATTTAACATTCACATGAGGCCACTGGGTGAGGAGATCTAACAGTCTGGGATAAGGTATCATCAATATGCTGATGCTACCCAGTTTTGTATCTCTACCCTGGACTATCTGTCCTATGTCAGTGCCTGGAAGCTGTAAGAATCTCAATGGGATACTTTGGTTTTCAACTCAACCCAAGGAAGACAGAGTGTCTTTGCATATTTGGGGTTGTGATGATAAGGTTTTGCCATCACTAGTTCTGGATAGAGTGACACTGCCCCAGATGGACCCAGTGCACAATCTGGGCATCCTCTTGGAGTCATGGTTCCTGCTAGAAGATCAGTGCCAGGGGTGGCTAGAAGGGCCTTTGCACAATTTGGGATAGTATGCCAGTTTATTGATACATAGATTACATTTTATGCCACCCTTCTCTCCTGTAAAATGACTCTAGTTGTATCCATTTCTGGATATGCTTTGCTGACAGTTACTCATGCCTTGTGACTTTTTTTTCTGAACTACTGCAATGTGTTCTACATGGGACTGTCCTTAAAAAGCACTCAGAAATGTCAACTGATACAGAATGTAACTATATGTGTAGTAAAATGTGTTTGATACATGTAACATCACTACTTTGTGAGTTACCAATATTCCAGTGTGGTTTTGGGTGCAATTCAAGGAGCTGGTTATTGCTTGAAAAGCCTTTTATGATCTGCAATCGTGTTATTAAGGGATGGTCTTCTCCCAGTTCTTTCTATCTGTCCAATTTGGTCTGGCAGATTGGGCAAGCTGTAGATCCTGTCAGTCAAGGGTGGTTCTAACTCTGTTGCCCTTTTGCAAGGCCATGAAAACTTGGTTTTGTGCACAGACTTGTGGCCTTGAGTGTGTTATGGGCCCTGTGTCCAAGCTGTATTAATATACATAGTAAATTTTATTTGGTCTCATATAAATTTATTTTGTATTGTTTTAATTGTTTTCAGAGTCACTTGTTGAGATGGACAGTTACAGAAATTAAATACCTCCATCGCTCTCGCTCTCTCCCCCTCCCTCCCTCCCTCCCTCTCATTTTATTTTTTTATTTTATTTTAACTAAGAATTCATGTATGTATTTTCCTTTATAGAAACATTATGAAATGAATTATAATTGTCAGTCATTTCATCAAACTTTATTTGTCTTGAGTTCTGATCTGCCTCTATTGAGTTCAAGTGCAATTGGTGCTGTCTTCTATTAAAAATTAAGATATGTGATAGTATTTAAAATGGGGGCAGAGGGGAAGTGTTGATGTCGTCTGAAGTTAAATTTTCTTAGTAGTAGTTTAAGTATCTTCATTTTGCATTTCATTTTTGCATCTGATTCCATGTAACTTATATGTGATTAAAACTACAGGTTTTATGTTTGTTTTCAGTGTATTTGAGAATGGTCAGTGCTCTGGAATAAGTAGTGAAATGCACAATACTTCATCTGAGATGAAAAAATTGAAACAACCTGATATAGGTATGAGTAGTGCATGTTTAGAAGGAAAAATTAACAAGCTGCTTTTGAAAGTTTAAAGATTAAGGTATTTTAAATGTTTGACATTTAGGAGAAGCCTTTGAGTCTACTGTTCCAATACCTTTGCCGCCTCTGCGACCTCCATTGAGGGAAAATTTGAAACATGCATCTGTACTCAATAGAACGTCCTCTGATTATGACTTGCTTGTGCATCCTCCAGGTTATATATTCTCTTATTCTTTCCAATATAACAAGCTCCTTATAATAAATCTTTCAAGTACAACTATATGTAGACTAAATCTAAGATCCTGCACTAAGTATTGAGTAAATGATGCCTCATTGATTTTTATGAATGTACAGGTAGTCCTCAACTTACAACAGTTCATTTAGTGACCGTCCAAAGTTACAACGGCACTGAAAAAAGTGACTTATGACCAGTTTTCAGACTTATGACTGGACTATACACTCCTCCCAAAAAGTATTGTTGTGGTGATCCACTTAACAAAATTCCAGGCTCAATTATAATACTAAGTTGAGAATGACCTGTATTAAAATCATTGTACTACTAGATCAACTTTTGGAAAATGATCTGATAATAGGTTAATATAATTTTTCTGTCAATGCAGGTGAAGATTTGTCCGATAATCCACCACCTTCCCTTCCTCCACCTCCACCACCACCTGCACGCCATAGCTTCATTGAGCAAACAAGACCACTTGTTGCAGGAAACAGACCCCTGTCTGGACATGAGCTATACCATCCTTCCACTGGTAAGGGATGGTGATGGTGATAATTATTTTATTTTACTGTAGAGATTTAGTTATAAAAATGTTATCAAATATTTAACTGCCTGTCAGCATAGCTCTAACCATGCATTTGGAGGACTACACTATAAAATCGAAGTTATGAGGTTATGCAGAAAAATAAGCAAGTTAATTTCCTCCATTTCTGAAATATTATGGTATAGTGATCTGCAAATTAGGAAGTAGTTTACATTTGGAGTTCTGTCATCTGAGAAGAAATGGCAGATTAAAGACAGCTCTGCAAAAACCAGAGCTGACAACCACAGAGGAATGAAGAGCTGGCCAGACAAGGAGAAGAATTGAGATCATCCACAAGTTCCCCAGACAGCTGCTCCTTGTGAGAAGACCACAAATGTCTCCAGTGAGTTTAGCACTCTGAGAGATGTGGGAATAGCCATCTTGCTCAAACTGTGCTTGACTCCTCTGAAAGGATGCTAAGTTTGCATACTTCATTTTCAAATAACGTTACGAAATTTCTTGTTAACTGTCTTTTGGCTCTGGAGAATTTACAGCACCAGGTGAGTTTCCTTCAGTCCTTAGCAAAGGAAAATTTAAATATAAGTCTAAGGACTTTTAAAAAATGTGGGGAATAAACAGCAAAACGGCGATAAAATTTGGAACTATCTAAAATACATTCATGGAGATGAGAGGCAGGGAGCAAAGTTGGCAATTCAAAAAGGGGAGGATCCATAGTTACTACTCTGCTTTCTCTCTACTGTAGATTTTTACTATAGCTGGTTAAAAGATCTATAATTGTTGGAGCTGTTGACTCTGCATTGGTGATGGAGATACCATTTATAAAATGGTAATATTAGCACAGTCTAATTTTGCGTAATTTATACGTTTTATAGATTTCACTGCTGTCCTAATTTTTTAATGTTTCTCTCATTGAATATTGCTAATACTTGCTTCTCTAACTTTTTATATGAGACTTTAAAAAGTCTTTAGGGGTAGTCCTGAGAGGCTTTTAAAGGTTCTCAAATTACAAAGGGACATTAGAGAAAAATTAAAAACATGAATAGAGAGTAATCATAGTAACTGTATTTAACATTAACTAAATGCAAAACTAAATGAAGCAAAATCAAATTTAGCCACTACCCTGATTCTAGTAATTATTTTAGGAAATGAAGCTTCCAGCATGCCATTGAAAACGAAGTGCAGCACTTGGTCTGGAAATATTCTAAAGCCCTACCTTGCACAATAATTCATTCTCATATTATTTCCATTTGAAACAGATATTAATTGAGTGATTGAAAAGTTCCAATCATCATTGTGAAAAGTTAATTACATTTATTTTTTAAAATCTGTTAAATATAACTCTTCTCCTTTGATGAACATACATGTGTTTACTAATGCTTTGCCATTAATGTTTGATTTGAAGCACCTTTCATGAAAGGTATCTTCACTTAGATACCCTCCCTGAGAGGAAGATATGCCACACATTCTCTAATTCTTTTCAGAGGCCACAAGAAAGCTCTGAGAAGCTTTGTCACATGGGTGGATCTACTGTGGATCTATGTTAAAAGTTTATAAAATACAGTTGAAGCAAAGCAGTAGCAGATAGTCGGGAACAAAGCTGCAAACGAGTGGATAGAAAGATTTCAGGACAACTAAATGTTTAAAACTTCTAATATTATACTTCAGGTTTTCTGTGAATTTCTTTATGAATATCTCAATAGTTGATTAAAATTAACCACAATTTTTCTGATTAGCAAAGTAAACCATTAAAAAGAAGGTGAAGTCCACATTAGAAGGGAATCCTATCATAAAAAGGACCTTACAATTCAACTCAATTAAATTAAAATTTAACATATTACACCATTCGTTTCTTGTGTATTTTTAAACTTTGAATTACCCTTTTGTCAATTTATATCCTATGAACAGAAATACACAAAATGATCTTTATTTTTCCTTTCACAGATCTTTTTTTTGATCCTACAAATGGCTCAGTTCCTTTACCACCTGTTAGAAGATTAACTGGTGAAAATATAAAGGCCCACAGAATATCCCAGGATTATGACCAACTGCCATCTTCTTCAGGTAATTAAAATCCAATATACAGGAATTAAATTACAGAACTATTTATATTCTGCATAATTTTTCAACAATATATTTTTTTTTACTTTAATCTTTCAGAAAGTATATTGAAATTGAAAATGAAAATGAAGAATATGTGATTTAGGATATCACCCCCCCTCCCCTATAGAGCTTCAGTTTGTATTAACCCTTTAATCTGTTTGCAAGAGCTTTTCCATATCACTTCCAAAGAGCTTTACAATTGTCCTTGGTTTTGGCATCAGAGTTATGTGCTTCTGTTTTCATTCCTGGTTTTTATTCTGTGTTTCTGTTTTTGTGTTGTAAACTGCTGGGAGTCAGTCTTGGTTAGGATTAGGGTTAGGATTTATGATGAACAAAATTGCTGTGTGGTGTTAGAATCTACATATTCACTATTAGCATAAAAAGATAAGAAAACATCACAGTCATTACCAGAAAAAAATCCATAATTAAATGTGCTGAAATATTATGCAAACTCAGGATGCATTATTAATGTCTCTATAGTGCTTTTCATACAGTCAGATACTGGACTTGTTTACAATCAAAAGGATTAAATACAATAATAAAACAAAGTAAAGATTGGTAAGCAAAAGCAAAATTAGCCATCAAACACTGATAGAAGGAAAGCCTGGCAGAAGGTACCTAAAAGATGTAACAGTAGGTACCTCATGAATTTCAGGTGGCCAAGCATTCCATGGTACAGGCATCATTACAGAAAAGGCTTGTCTGCGAGTAACCGCAAGATGACAATCAGTCAGTCTCGGCACACGCAGCAGAACCTCCTATGATGATCTTACCAATCAATCAGGTCTGTAACAGCATAATTGATCTGTTAGGTATCCTCGTGCCACATTATTTAGGACCTTATAATGTAAAGAGCAAAATCTTCAACCTGGCATAATACTGAATCTGAAACGAGCAGAAGCATAACATGAGCCATACTTCGCAACCTGCTATGCCATATTTTGTGTGTGCTTCTCTTTCCAGATCAAACACAATGTTACTCTTGTAGCATATATTACAGTAATCTATAAAGTTTCCCTCTCCTGAACAAATACAGCTAAACTGTTCCCATCCATGCAAAGATATAAGTACACTTACCAAAACTAGAAATATGTCACTTAGGTTCCAGTGGTGGTAATGTCTTTAGGAACCATGTTTTTAGAGCAAACATATTTCTGAAATTCTCATTTGGAAACCACCCATTCTAAAATCTTATTAAGATAAAATCTCTGTTTACTGGCTGTTATCTACCCCGTTACTGTGTCCTGGTTTGGAATATGCCTCTCCTGATTCAGAGGTTACAGAGAATTTTGACATCAACATATTGATTATTATTAGCCCTCAAACTCCAGATAACCTCCCCCAGCAATTTTTTTATGGTTATTATCTATCACTGAGGACAAAAGTATGTCTTGAGATACCCCGCGGTATTGTTGCCAGGATAGAGAGATGGTCACTAAACTTTGTGCAAGTAGGAGTGAAATCATTGTAATACGGCACCGTCAACTCACAGAGACAAGCCAAGGAAATACTGTGGTTGACAGTATTAAGTTACATGGACATCAAACATCAATACAATTGCATTGTATTTAACTCTGTCCTTCAGAAGAATATCTGATATGCTCATTTGCAAACCCAGGCCTAAGCCCAGGAAAGAGTTAAAATCATGTCATTTGAAAATATCTGCAGCTAGCCAGTTGCTACATTATTACACATGTTGCCCACACAAAGGCTGGACAACTTGTTTTTATTGGATGTTTTAAATTGCATTCTTGATGACTTGATAGTTGAACTTAATGACTCAAAATACACCTTATACAGCTTTGATTCAGTGATCTATGTTTCTTGTAATAAAGAGATGCTTGTAATTGGGTTGTAGTTGGTGTAACTTTAGGGGCCATGGAGAACTTTTCAATAATAGATTACTATCTCCTTTAAGATTTGTGGAGAAAAGGTACAGTTATAATAGGCTTGGAGTCCGCAAGGTCAAGGCTATGTAAGTAAAGTGTTTTGTCTGCCATCTGAGCACTCCTATATTTTAACCATTAGACTGGACACTTGAGTAAAGTATGTCAAAAGTAGAATTCCAACAATTTTATTCTTGAAATGATCTGCAAATTACTACGATGGTCTGAGATTCCAGTATACTTTTCTGGGAGAGGTAATAATAAAGTTTGACCATTCTAAATTCTGATGACAAAGCTGCTTCAGAATATAGAATTGAGTGAATTAGGGAATATCCAACAAGTCCCATATCATGTCTTAACACTCAGATGTCCTGGCCTATCTCATTGCCCAGAGTTCCCTGAACAATGAAATACTGTTAAAAAAAGAAAAAAAAAAGAGGGAAGCTAAACAAAACTGAATTTATACTTCTAAAAATTAGATTTCTAAAAATTCCAGGAAAAATGTGAACAGGAAATTCCTATGTTCAGATTATGTGGATATTCTGTACGTGAAACTATCTCAAGTTCAGAAGACGCAATCTTAATTTTAGCTTTTCTGCTCCAACTGGAGTCTATTAGAGGTATTACTTGGACGATGTCATATCTTCCAAGATTGTGTGTGTGTGTGTGTGTGTGTGTGTGTGTGTGTGCGTGTTGTTGTTATGTTTGTTGCCAATAAACAAAGTTGAACTACACAGTTAGATTGAGTGACACTATTAGATAGCTGTAGGCAGAAAGTCTTTTAAGATGTAACCATTTAAAAAAAAAAGAGGGAAGCTAAACAAAACTGAATTTATACTTCTAAAAATTAGATTTCTAAAAATTCCAGGAAAAATGTGAACAGGAAATTCCTATGTTCAGATTATGTGGATATTCTGTACGTGAAACTATCTCAAGTTCAGGAGACGCAATCTTAATTTTAGCTTTTCTGCTCCAACTGGAGTCTATTAGAGGTATTACTTGGACGATGTCATATCTTCCAAGATTGTGTGTGTGTGTGTGTGTGTGTGTGTGTGTGTGTGCGTGTTGTTGTTATGTTTGTTGCCAATAAACAAAGTTGAACTACACAGTTAGATTGAGTGACACTATTAGATAGCTGTAGGCAGAAAGTCTTTTAAGATGTAACCATTTAAAAAAAAAAGACAACAGGTAATCCCCAGTGCATTTGTTGGAACAGTAGAAACTTCTTATGTACGTATACTGTACTTACTAAGTGTATGAGTTTAAATTTAACTTCAACATATCTTGCTTTGTAATAAACTCTGACCCATGGTTTTGAAAGTTCTAATCTAATAGAAGGTGTAAAAAAATATTTTCAAGCTCTTATTATAATATATTGCTTTAGAGTGTATAGTAATGCAATTAGTTTACACAGATCTTTTCTAAAATTCAATTTCATCAACTTTATGTGCTATGTTCCCGTATGCATTATGTACAAGTTAAATCATTTGGATATCTTTTTAATGTGGATGTTGGTATACTTGATATAAGCTATAATAGTTATGCATAAGTTACATGCATTATTTATTCCAATAGAAAATAATATATGTAGCTGAGGATTGAATGATGTGAAGAGTCTTTAGCAAATAACTATGCTCAGGAAGCACCAAGGACTCCTCTTGTTTACTAATTCTATCCATAATTTGGCATGTATTATATATAATTCCTATCTATTAATTGTGATACTTTGGATACTAGTAAGTGAAGTAATGTTGTACTGGAAGATTCTCATTGCTGACAATTTCAAATACATATTTTTTAAAATAAGGATATTCAAATATTAAGATATCTATTTGAAATACATGTTTCTAAATATCCATAGCCTTAGTCACATTGCAAATAATATAATGCAGAATTGTTTGTTTCAATAATTTACATTGAAGCCAAATTAAGAGGAAATGTGTGTACTAGTTGAAAATATTTTTAAAAATAGATTTAGATTCTGTAGTTTATGTTCATGGAGTGTCACCCAAATCAGATAAAATATTGTGAACAATACTTATATTCTTGAATAAAAATAAAGCATGTGTTATATTTATTTTATGATCAGAATTGGTATAGCCATTTGAAAAAATAAAGACTTTTTAAAATCAATTTCGAAGGAATTATTATTACTGTGACCACAGCTGATAACTAAATAATCCAATTCATATATATGATTAAGATACAATGTAAGCATAAATAATAACACTAATCATATAATGAAGATTGTATAGAGCACAGAGCCCCAGAGCTGAGAGTGTGACATTAGCATTTTTAAAAAAAATACTCTTGGAATGAGAAAGCTGATAAAAATCTTTACTTTCTTTCATTGTAATTAATTTATTGGAATGCACTGAATAAAAAACCTTAAGAATGGAAGGTCATCTGACATGTAATTACAGGTAGTCCTCGATTTACAGCAGTTCATTTAGTGACCATTCAAAATTGCAACAGCAGTGAAAAAAGTGACATCACTATTTTTCACATTTATGACCATTGTAGCATCCCCATGATCATGTGATCAAAATTCAAACACTTGGCAACTGTTTCATATGTATGATGGCAGTTGCAGTGTCCTGAAGTAATTACCTTTTGCAACCTTCTGACAAGCAAAGTCAATGGGGAAGCTAGATTCACTTAACAGCTGTGTAACCAACTTAATAAATGCAGTGTTTCACTTAACAAATGTGGCAGAAAAGGTCAAACAATGCGGCAAAACTCACTTTAAAAATGTCTCGCATAGCAATAGAAATTTTGGGTTCAATTGTCATAAATCAAAGACTACCTGTATTTCTGAGATAATTTATTTGCATTTATATTTATTAAATTATGCTTTCAAATGCCACCCCTAATTTTCATTAATTCCAATAATACTTTATAGTAATGTTTGCAATTGCACATCATAGAGATAAATATTGCTATAACAGAGGAATCATAATGTGAAGGTCTTAGATTCATAGAAAATATTAGAGAAAATCAGTTAAAGTTAAGATGAAGTAGTTTTAATTATATACTTCTTGTATGGTTTGGTAACATCTAATAGCAATAGCACTTCGACCTATATATCACTTCAAAGTGCTTTACAGCCTCTCTAAGAGGTTTTTAGAGTCAGCATGTGGCCCACAACAATCTGGGTCCTCATTTTACCCACCTCAGAAGAATGGAAGGCAGAGTCAACAAATAGGGCTTGTTCTTGAATCAAATAAAACAAATAATAATTATTTTCCTCCTATCTGTGCAAAGATTAAATATGTATAAATACACAGTCCAGTTCAAATTCAGAAATTACCTTTGATAGTTAACGATAATTGAATAGAATTAATGACTTTGTACTAGCCAGGAATATCTTTTTTTTATCTCCGTAAAAAATGACCATTCTTTTTTTTTTCTTTTTATGTAGATGGTTCGCAAGCACCAGCCAGACCTCCAAAACCACTTCCTCGTAGGACTGCTCCAGAAATACATCATAGGAAGGCACATACATCTATAGAAAATGTTGATGCAAAGATTGCAAAACTTATGGGAGAAGGTTATTCTTTTGAAGAAGTGAAGAGGGCCCTTGAAATAGCCCAGAATAATCTTGATGTAGCACGGAGCATTCTAAGAGAATTTGCTTGCTTTCCTTCATCTGTTTCTCCACGACTCAATCTATAGTATGGAAAATCTTGCAGCAAGCCTAATTCTCCATGTGTGTGTGTGGGTGTAAACATGAGAAATATTGTACAATTGTGAGATGGGATTCAAGTGAGATTTTTTTTTCCTGGATGTATCTTCAAAGAATGAGTTGGAACAATTTTTCAGAATAAGATCAACTGCTCACTTCAAGATATAAGTGAATTAAATCTGTATTTTTGCTAGCCATATTTTTGAATCAGGGTTGAACTGACAAATAATTTAAAGAAGTTTACTTCCCATGAACTTTTAATCTGTGAAATGCTTTTTTCATGTTTACAAGATGGTAAATGACAATTTTAAAGCTGATAGTCCTCCTATGTTCTTGTTCATATTTTCTACTGTGAGGCATTTCCAGTTGTCTTTATACTGATTTGCCCCATTTACTAAGTCAGTTACTTTTTATATATATATATATATATAAGTGCACTCTCCATTTTTATTTTTCAAGGAGCTTTAAAAGCTTTTTGCATTTAAATAAATAAAATGCAAGAAAAATGAGGCCTTCACTACTGATTTTATTTTTCTGATAGACCATTGCTATTTACACAAAGCAAAAACAAAAAATATGAATGTGTAATATGTTACTTGGTTACTGGTCTATTTTAAAAGGGATTTTGACCAGCAACACTGGGTAGCTTTTCTTTGACATGTGGTTGTTAAGCTTAAAGATCAGTATGGTTAACTTACAAAATTAAAATATACAGAATTGCATGATAATGACCTGAAAACATAAATCATTTTTATATAATTATTCAAAATGCAAAATGTATGGGACTGAAATTAGACTTTTGTTCCTTGACAAGCTTAATGAAAGGCTGTGCGTGCCTTAATATTGGCAGATATATGAAATCCATCAGAGTGAATTATATTATCAATGGCCAGGTAAATTATTATCTTGTCTTATGGAAAGAAGTATTTGGTTAATTTCCTGTAGATAATTATTTCATCACAGCTTTGGGGACAGGATCATTTTAAGAACACTTTAAATTTTCTATGCTGTTGCTGAATTCTGTTCTGTATCAACCAATTTTATAAGGATTTTAATTAAATTACATTATACCTTAAATGTTTATTCAGTCCCCAGATCAACTTATTGTGTTGTATCTGTATTCTTGAACTTAATTTTCTGCCTTGAGTGGCTAGTAATTTTTTGAAGCACAAGCCAAATCAAGTTTTTCAATGGATTTCATTTTCCCCTAGATCAGTGTTTCTCAACCTTGGCAACTTTAACATGTGTGGATTTCAGCATGCTGGATAGGAAGTGAAGTCCACTTCTTAGATCTTAGTTAGATTTTCCAATTCCTATTTTAAAAAAACTTAATATAAATTGTTGATTTGAAATGGGGTAATCTGAATACAAACTTAACCTTGAAATGGCTATTTTCCCTATCTTCTCTTAAATCTATGAAATACGTTCCTGGTGGAGGAAATTGGCATTTATATTATACTTCGGGCATGGTTCACCATCACTGACCTGTTTAAGTTAATATGTTGTTGCATAGTGTAAGAGTAGAGACACACAAATGTGTAAGATTGACTCTTCAGTCTTCTCTAATCCCTTATAATTGAGGGAGGAAGATACAACATTTAGAATATGATATGATTTGGTAATACTTCAGCATCTGATGAAGCCTTTGAGAGGCCAAAGCGGTAGTAAATATTCCACAAAGATTGGACTTGGTTTAGTGGAATTTCCAAGTAATATAAGAAGCCAGGTATGCCTGTATTCTATAATGCCAGTGTTACATCTTTTATCCTTGGTCATTTGAAAAATTATAGTACTAATAGAACTAAAGAATCAACATCATTTACAGTGATTGTTTAAAAATAGAATTTTCACTGACACATCCCTACTATTCCCTGTAAAAAATAAACATGAAATATGACTACATTTAAATCCAAATGTATCAAAAAGGGTGGATAGTCTTTCTCTTGTTACCTTAAAGTCAAAATTAAAACATGATTGTTAATACTCCCAATTTAAGTATATATTAAAAATTTAATATGTTGCTAAATTAAAGGATGTATTTCACCTACAATATAATTTCTCTTAGAATAAAATTTTTCAATTCTAGTTAAGAAAAATAGATTGTATATGTGTGTGTTGGCACATGCCTGTGCATGGTTTTAATTACAATAGTTTAGGGTAATCAGAGGATTATGTCTAGTATATTTTTAAAAAATTCCTATGAATAGTAATGTTTAAAATTATTACATTGATTGTGCCAACATAAAGCGTATGCAGGATTCATCTAACAAGATAAAGAGCTTATAAGGATATCATGTCCCAATGAACAAATCTCTTCACTATTACAGAAGTCATCTATTCATCCTCAAGTGCAGCTTTTGAAGAGAGTCAAAAGAAATAGAAAGTCAGTGTAATATAATTCTGATGAACTAAGGCTTGGGCCAGATTGAAGTCCCACCTCAGCCAAGGAAACTCATTAAATAGTTTGGGATCGGTCACTGTTAGTTCAGCCTCACATTTGTTGATAGTGCTGTGTATGACATAATTGGTTCCTCAAGGAAAAGCAGGATATAAATTTAACAAAATATAAACATTCTTTTATAAATTGCTTAATGTGCATGTTAGCAGCCAGAAGAATAAATAGCAAATTATCTTTGTGAGATTTCTGTGATTCCAGAGATAAAGGGCACATACTTAAAGTATACAAACATATTTAAGCAATCATATTGTGCTATATGACCACTTCCTAAATGAATCAGTTTTGGAGTCTATTGATAAACTACTTGCTAGGTTGGATGTATGATCATGTTTCTGCAATGGAGAGTCATTCAAAAACTTAAATAATTTTATCATACTTTAACTTTTATTTTATATTCTTTAGCTGGATTCAAAGTGTTGATCAGGTGGAGGAGTGATCATCAGGCTGCTGGCTTTGAATGAGTTTCTGTACAAGATCTATGATTTAAATGAAACGATTGTTGTTGTTAATCGTGAAGTTGTGTCCGACCCATCGTGTCCCCATGGACAACATTCCTGCAGGGTTTCCTTTCCTCTACCATCCCCCAGAGTCTATTTAAGATCACGCCGACTGCTTCAGTGACTCCATCCAGCCACATTCTCTGTCCCCTTCTTTTGCCCTCAATCCTTCCCAGCATTCTTCAGTGAGTCTCTCATTAGGCGGCCAAAGTATTTTGAGTTTCATCTTCAGGATCTGGCTTTCTAAAGAGCAGTCAGGGTTGATGTCCTCTAGGACTGACTGGTTTGATCGCCTTGTAGGAGTCTTCTCCAGCACCACAGTTTAAAGGCCTCAATTCTTTGGCGCTCAGCCTTCCTTATGATTCAACTTTTACAGCCATACATTGCAACTGGGAAAACCATAGCCTTGACTATACACACTTTTGTTGGCAGGATGTTGTCTTTGCTTTTTAGTATGCTGTCTAGGTTTGCCATAGCTTTCCTCCCCAGGAGCAAGCGTCTTTTAATTTCTTGGCTGTAGCCCCCATTTGCAGTGATCTTGGAGCCAAGATGATTTCTTGCTTATTTAATATTTTCTTTTTCTGATTTATTGTTTTAAAATCTACAATTAGATGGCAATTTAAGAATGATTTTGGGCTCACATACGCAAGTCTTGAGGGGAAGGGAGGGCAGTTTATGCATCCTTGCCTTACAGCTAAACAATTTTAAGTAGTTTAAACAGAGTGATGTGTACCACTAATGTTGATGGCATCTCACATTATAGAGCACAAATAGACACTCAGCATCTAAATAACAAGCCTCTGTGTTAACATTCTTTCCAGTACTCTAATGCCAGTTTCCTTCTATCCCGAGCACATAACCTAATGACTTTTCATAATGTGAATTCATTTTGGACCAGAAACATTGTTCTGTTTCTCCTGTTTCCAGCTTGAAGCTTTATTTGCACTGACCTGGTAAATGTTTTAATTTGTGTCTTAAAGCTTGATACATTTGGAAGCAGACAAGTGAGTTCTAAATCAGGCACAGCCTTTTGACCTGGAACCGTAATGCTTCTCAGACTGATTTCTTGAAAGGACTTCAATAGTTTTTATTTTGAAGATTTTTCTTCTAAATAACTATTTTATCTGAAAGAAAATACTTTTTATAAACTTGTTTAATGTGGTAAAAATAGTGATGTGATCAATTTATATTTTGTTCAGCCTTTTTTTTTTCCAATTCTGAATATTATGTAACCTGAAATTATTATATTGTTCTTGTAAGGTATTTTATAAAAATTAATGTTAACAAAATGACTTCTCTCTGTTTTCTGTCATGCATCATTTCCACATATGTTTATGCAGGCCTCAGAATGTATAGATGTGTGTTTGTGAAATAGTTTTTCATAGTTTTTAGCTACTATCCTAAAGACCAGTTGAGTTGTTGGGACGTAAAGAGGTATTTTGAGTTCATTCAAGATCTGTCTAGAGAAAATTTGTCTCATAAACAACAGACCTCAAGAATATGTTTAGCAACCATATTTGTTTTACAGGGATATATACTTGTTTTAAAGGCTTGGCATCAATAATAATAGTAGCATGTTGTCTTATAGGACTCGTTTGTGTGATGCACAAATCATTACCAAGCATTAACAGCTGGTGAGCATGTTCTGATCATACCACATCTCAAGAGCTGATGTAGTCAGCAAACTATGGGGGAGCCTACTTAGGATTGACACAGTCCTTTAACAAATTCACGTTTTTTTATCAATGCCAAAGTCCCTCTCTGAAACGGTTATCATTTAAGGCACTGTCTTGATTGTCTATTAACGTTTTTTTTATTTGAACATAAGGGATGACATATTTATACTCCTACAAATATAAACAAATTTTAGAAATGTCATAACTTGTGAATTTTCAATGACTCAATATAGGGCAAAATTATTCTTACAAGACAGGATCATCTTTACTAGCTCATGTTTTTCTTATGAAACATTTGTGACTATGTACAGTTTTTTTTAAATTTCTGCAATTTTTGTTTCTTATTCATGGAAACAACATCGCATATAAAGCCATTTCACTATGCTAGGAATTTGGGAAGACTGTTGTGCTTTTAATAATTAATTGTAATCGCAAAAATTATAAAACAGCAAAACTGGATTTTTTTAAAAAGCGACTGAGATAATTGTGAAGGGATAGTATTAGTCCTGTTTCCTGAATCTGACCTTCCAACTTAAAGACAGTGTATGTATTCTGTATACCGGTAACTAGGAAGTTCTGTAGAAGCAAATTCTTCCTTAACCTTCAGTTCATTGTTGAGCTAATGGTTGCTCCATTCCCTCAGCTGCAAATGCTTCCTTTCTGCTTTCCCCCACAACACAAAACTTACTCCAAACACACCTACACACCCATACTGGTGGTTTCAGCATTTTCCTTTTGTGATTGAAATTCAGATGTAGTACAGTGTTTTTCAGGCTTGCCTTAAACCTTTTTGCGCTGCCTTTTTCCCAGGAAGTAAACCAAGGGAAGGAAGAATACATGCTGGTCACTGCAAAGCTTTCCTTCCACAGTTGTCCACTCCAATAGACTCGGCTGTAATATTACAATGAGAGATTAATGCTTATTTCAGTGAATGTTCCGTAGATAAAAATCTTACGATATACAGTATGTCAATGACTTATGTAAAAATGGCGATTTTTCATTTGTGATGCACACTAAACCAAGGATAGATTTATTCAAATAGAAGCTGAATATTCTTGGATACGGATTAATAATGTAATAGAAAATGAACTAGAATTTTTATCATCTGTTTATAAGCTTCACTTATAAGCCCTATCATAAACAATTATCTGAAGAAAAATAGTTTCTCCCTGTTTAGAATATAATTTTTTATGCCCTTGGAATACAAAACAATTATATTCTCAAGGAACTCCTCCTGAATATGGAAAACATGGAGAACTAGTGTAATAAGGGAGATGGACTGTAATGTACATTTGTTTTATAACCAGTTGTAATTATGTGTACATCATGCTTAATGATAAAACGGCTAGATTTGCTCAGTAGGAAAAAGTAAACCATAGTTTATAATGTGCAATGGCTGTTTCATCAATAATGAATTGTATTATGGCTTAGTTTAATTAGAAAGAGAGGTGGCTGATTGAAATTAAAGAAGCTGGGGAAAAGGCATTCAAGGCAATAATTAATAGCCATTCTCATTTTAGTCAGGCTCATTTTGGACATTCTTAAGCCTCAAAATCAAGTTGGATATATATTTGGGATTACTTCTATGCATCTATAACTTGGATATGGAGCTAGCTCAGAACCATACAAAAGCTAAGTCAGATATTTAGTTGTGAATAGTTTTAAAGTGGCAGTTTTTTCACACTTTTAATGTGAAAAACCTTTTAAGAGGTGTTTTTGAAGTGTGGGTTTTTTTTTATGTTTTTGTTTTTTGAGCCTGTAGGATCACATAGTCAATATGTGCACTTCATGATCATCGGTTTTTAAAAAATCACAGGTCAGTAAATAGGTTTACCTGTTCAGTCCCTTGATCCTCTAGTTCTTTTCAGAAATTCCTAAATGTTTAAAACAAATGTTTTAAAACAAATACTGTTTTAAAAAACTATCTCTTAAATCTATGAAATATGTTCCTGCTGGAGGAAATTGGCATTTATATTATACTCCGGACCTTCTGCGCATGCACAGAGCATCAAAAATGGGACGTGATTACATCCAGGCAGGTGGGCGGAGCCTCCCACTGCCGCCGCTACCTGTTTGCTCGAACCGGATAGAACCGGCTGAATACCACCACTGAGTTAAGAAAAATAATAGCTATATAAAGTAACTGCAGAAGATTCATATTTGTAATTGTGGGAAGACATTTGGGCCTGAAACTTCCTTAGCCAGTGAATGTATGCATAGATTAAGAGGAATTTTAAAAAGAAGGCATTCTTGCCTAACTCCCTTATGTATAGGAATTAGCTTTAGCAGTAATCCCTGTGGATCACAACAAATTCTGATCCTAGACTCATAGATACTGGATAAGAAACAATAATTTCCACTCAATGCTGAAATTCTTGCATTTCATCCATAGGAAAGACCTTGAAATAAAGTTAAATGCTGATTTAATGTCAGCAAAGGCCTCATAAAAGGAGCTCTGAATGTTTCCCTATACTTTCCCATAAACCACATAAATATGGACCATATAAAACAGGAAGATGATCCAGATTAGACAGAATGGGCCTAAACTCCACTTGTTTGCAATGAGGATAGTCACTTTTGCCAACCATTCTTGCAATTTCCATTCTAAATGGCATGAATAAAGCTTGCTAGTGATGCTCAGCAAGCTAATAAATTGGTAGTTGGCAGGGTTAGCCTTATCTTTTTTTTTTAAAAGAATGATTAAGTCCACTTACGGGTCTGGAGACAAGAGGTTGTCACAGCCAGAAGCTTTATTAATTGTGAGGATGTAAATAGGTTTTATGAGATCAGACAGTGGAACTGGTAGCCAGTATGGAATGATCTCATTATTTGAGTGTGGGATCAAAGTTTTCTCTAGTTTTAAAGTTTTAAATGAACTATCCAGACCCCTGTACTGATCGGAGTTGACCTATGATATAAATTATCACTGACACTCTGCCACTGTGCATCAGAATAGAGTGGGATTTTTCTTTGGGGTCCCAGAATGAGAAAGCTCTTTAGGTTGATGGATCATTTTAATCAAAATTAGGCAGATGATAACCTCATATTTCAGGAATTTCCAAGTAACAGTACTTTCCAAACTGTACTTCTATAAATTTTATTGATAAAGCAGAAACTGAAATGTTTATGTCTGCTATCATCATTGAACTCCTTTCCCTCGTGATTACTAAGTACAGAAGGCTTCCTATAGTTCGCATGCTTAGGATATATTGTCTATTCTGCCTGTTTTAAATGTAATCTCGTACTTCTTAGTTTGCAATTGTTTTTGTGTTATTGATCCACTGGAGGAATGAAACTCTGGCAGTTCAATTTCCTTTCAATATTCTCCAGTGACATGATTAATTTTGGTTCTCTCTCTCTCTTTCTCTCTCTCTCTTCCCGTGCTGCTTTAATACTATCAGTACTGCCAGATAGTGTATGTTGTTCCACCTGCTTTTCCTCACTGTCTCCAGTAATTGGTAGCTTTTATCCATATTCATTTGGCATTTAATGTATCCTCACACTGAGCCTAATTGTCTGTGCCAATCACTTTGTATTTTTAACAGAAAGGCCTAGGCCCTAGACTCTCTAATTAACAGCCTTGACCATTAAATTGAAGGGGGGAAAAAGGAAAACAAGTTAGCAGTCAATTTAAAACAAGATAAATGGTTTGGTGTGGGGAGGAAGGAATGAAAAAAAAGATTCAATAATGGTTTTTAAAATTCTAAATATATTAAGACCAACAGGGAAATATTTCACAGAATCTTATATATATACAATGCAGTGATGGGTAAGTACTTCTCATACCAAGAAGCAAATTTCTTGAATTTTTTCTTCTTGTGAAAAGAAGCTTTAATTTTAAAATTTAACATTTGATTTAAATGTTTTTGCATAGGCACTACTTGCAAATCAATTCAGAAATCCAGAATGGATAAATTTTCTGAAATGGTTCAAACTATTGAATGGTTCGCAGTTCTAGGCTGCGTATACACAGGGACAGAATCAAGATCACGTGCAGTGTTAATACCACTTTATAATGCCTTGGTAAGCCACACTTGGAATACTGCATCCAGTTTTGGTTGCCACAATGTAAGAGATTGTTGAAACTCTAAAAAGAGTGCAGAGAAGAGCAACAAAGAAGATTAAGGGACTCGAGGATAAAACATAAAGAATGGTTGCTGGAACTGGTTATGTCTAGTCTTATAAAAAGAAGGACTAGGGGTGACATGATAGCAGTGTTCCGATATCTCAGAGGTTGTTACAAAAAAAAGGGAGTCAAACTATTATCCAAAGCAACTGAGGGTAGAACAAGAAGCAAGGAGAGAAGCAACCTAGAACTAAGAAGAAATTTCCTGACAGAACAATTAATCAGTAAAACAACTTGCCTCCAAAAGTTGTAAGTGCTCCAAACACTGGAAGTTTTGAAGAGGAGGTTAGATAACTATTTGTCTGAAGTGGTGTAGAGTTTCCTGCCTAAGCAGGGGGTTGGACTAGAAGAACTCCAAGGTCTCTTCCAACTATGTTATTCTATTCTGTTCTATTGAACTGGGTGGATTTCCCTGAACTGATTTGATTTTGCAAAGTTAATTTTACCAGAATTCTACTCAACTAGGAGTTTGCAAATAAATTTCAGAAAGGTAGGTTAAAACAAAAGTTGACAAATGATGACTACAGTTCAACCCAGCTTATGTTTAGCAGTTTATAATTAAAAATAAAACAAAAATAATTGAACATTATAGAACAACAGAATAGGCAGATGCCTTGAAACAGCATCAATATGAATAGGGGAAAAAGTTATTTGTCTTATAAATGACTGCATACTAAAATGTATGGCAGAACAAACTGAATGCTACTGTTGAAGTCTTGTAATTAGGTTTCAGGAACAATAGATAGTTATGTATGAATGTGGATGTGTATATCATGCACATATGCACTCGTGTATTAGCATTAATGTGCCAGATGGTTCAATATTTTTCATTCACTCAATTATTGATATTTACTTCACCAACTCTATCTTTAACCAAAGCAAAAGTCAAAGAAGAGGGAGTCAGTGCTCAGGCTATCCAGTGACGCTCATAAGGGTCCTCACATGCACAGGAATGTGGTGGTTGGTTTTTCCACTTCCTTCAATAGGATCTGTAAGGCCTCCTTTCAGTCTAGTGTTGCAATTTCACACAATGTGGGAGGACATTTTTAATTAATCTGCAGCATTTTTTCATCTGGGAACAACCCACCCCTCCTTGAGTGACTTTAGAGGAGAAAATGACCATTTTTCTGCTTTTGTCTCCCTTTTATAGTGCCAAAGCTCCAAATTTTTCATGCTACTTGCTTGACAGAGCTAACAAATAAAAAAATGGAAAAAAATGCAGTTGCTATTATATAAATTAACCGTTAAGAACCCATCTGGCAATTAAACAGATTCTTCCTAGGTGCAAGGAGTCTATCTAGAGAATAAAATAAGCATTGAAAAGGCACTGATAGAACAATTTGGATCTATAGTATAAATTAACAAAATCATCATAATGAAAAAGAAAGAACAAAACAATATGGACCTCGCCCATTTTCCTTTAAAAACTCATCAAAGAGAAGCGGAAAAGATCCTGTACAAAATGGTTTGCTTAGAGTTTGCATTTCTCAAACTTTGCTGGACTTTGCACACTAAAGTGAGTGAAGAACTCTTTATATCTGACTCCGTGGGAATACTTTCTCACCACTTTATATTTAGTCAGTCGTTTATATTTATATTTATATCACCAACATCAGGTTCTAGCCCAGAGTAAAAGCGATGTGGAAGATTAGAGAAGAGGGATTGTTACAGAAGTTGTCCAATGGATGTACAGGTGGAGTCTTCTGAATTAGGTTGATTAGCTTTTCAATGTGAAAATTTTAAACTGCATTTATGGCTTCCAGTTTGGAATGATGGAACTGTATTACAGATTATTATCTCTGCCATAGTTCAAGCTGCTTTTTTTTTTTTGCTAGGAGCAAAGCAGGGCAACTTATTTCAGGAAACCGTCTGTTCATGTGGAGCAGGGGTGTTAAACTCAAGGCCCACGGGCTGGCCTGGAAATAACAAAGGACCAACCCGCTGTGCCTCTGGCAGCACAGGGGGGCTGTGCGCAACCCCCACACCCCATTTTTGGCCCAGACAGCTTCTTGCAGCACTCTGATGGCCAAAATGGGGGGGGGCATGTGCGGCCCTCTGCACCCCTTTTGGTCTGGATGTCCCCCCAAGCCCCATTTTGACTGGCAGAGTGCTGCATGAGGTCATTCAGGCCAAAAACTGATGTAGAGGGTACTTTCTTTGGAAAACATTGTTTCTCATGTCCATGTGACAAAATGTTCTTTTCCATTTGCTTCTTTTACTTTTCTTTCAGCAAGGGCAGTATTGGAAGAAACCATTTTATTGTACAAGCGTCATGTAAGGTCATTTGGAACCTAGTTTTCCTGAAACCATTTGTACAATGTTTGTGTAGTTGTACACTTTTTGTGTAGTTGTCTTTGTTAAGCTGTCCATCTTCCTATTATTCCCTCTGTAGCCCAGCCATTGGATATGAAATGGGCAGCAAATAAATTTCATAAATAAATATTTTAGTTCTACTCTTTTTAGACATTTTTGTGTATCTCCTTTAGAAGGCCAGATCCTGAAGATGAAACACAAATATTTTGGCCACCTAATAAGAAGGAAGGACTCAATGGAGAAGAACCTAATGCTGGGAAAGATTGAGGGCAAAAGAAGAACAGAATGACAGAAAATGAGGTGGCTGGATGGAGTCACTGAAGCAGTAGGTGTGAATTAAATGGATGCCAGAAGATGGTAGAGGTCAGGAAGGCCTGGAGGAACGTTGTCCATGGGGTCATGATGGGTTGGACATGACTTCTCAACTAATAACAATAATTGATTTCTGTTGTTTTTGTTTTTGCTCATTCACGATAAGCTGTCATTTTTTTTTATTCACAGTTTGCAACAGTACTTTTATTATGCATTTTAAAGACATCTCCTGCATTTTCACCAACTTTTCCCATTAATTTCCCATCAATTTCATTGGACATAGAAACCTAGATTGTATCATCGCTCTAAGTTTAGTTTTTTAAAAAAACTCTTGTGAACTCAATGACATTCATTCAACTACAAGCTTCTTATACTTACACTTTACTGATTAAGCCTCCTTATTGCTCAGTATCAAGTTAAGGATAGCTGATCCTCTTGTACCTTTCTCCACTCTGAAGGAGAAATTACCATCCTGAGAAGGAAGAATTTGTCTACCAGCAGATGTCAGCGTAATTAAAGTCACTCATCACTGCTACTTCATGCATCCCTGAGTAATTTGAAGTTTCCTTTGGAATATATCACCCACATCTTTTCCTTGGTTGACTGAATGATAGACACCATCAACAGAATTGCTTTTATTCATTACTACACATAGTTTAATCCACATGCCCTCTACAGCACTGTCGGATTTGTTCAACTTCTTCCCCCTTAATATTGCTTTGGTTCCTTTTAAGGAAACAACCTTTAGTGGTTACATTCCACTAATGGGAGTAATTTAATCAGTTTTCTGTTACATCTGTTACATTACATTTGTTTTCCTATACTAAAAGTCCAAGGTAATTTTATTTCCATACTAAACATTAGTACATATACAGCAAATAACAATGCACTTATGAGCCAATAATCCTCATGGCTGAAGTGTAATAGTTACTATTATAATATCACTATCACACCTTTCCACTTTATCTGGAGTCCATTGCACTTTCTGTCTCCAATCCCCAAAAGATTTAGTTGCAAGCCATTTTAATTGAGTTGGCATGAAAAATCTGCTGTTCACCTGCAAATATCCTGGCCTTCTAGAAACATTACTTTTGATTCTTATTGTAAATGGAATTCTGCTCTCCTTACAAGAGTCCATGACATGGATTTTTAGTAAAGTTTTTATTCTTGCCTGTCTTGCAAACACTGCCACACAACTGTTTAAAAAACTATGAGCAAATAAGAATGCTGTGTTAAACTTTAAAACTGAAAGTTACAAGACTTGTTTTTGTAAAGTACTTAAACAGATTTAAGCTTTTATAGATGGAGAATAGTCAACATTTTCTTTTTCAGGGGAATTATGTTTTGCCAAACCTCCTTCTTATTCATAATTTTGAAAATAATGAAATTACTCCTGTAAAACAATTGATATTTCTTGCTAATTTAATGGGAAAAAGAAAGAAAATGACAAGACTAGAGGAGAATTAGAATAGTAGAATGTTGAATGTAACACTGAAACAAAGCTCTGGCTCAAATTTGGAATTCCTATCCTGCTATTTTTATGTTTTATGATTATTGGCCAAAGATGCAACTCACATGGAAGTAATTTTACTGGACTCTGAATTTAAAGAATGGACTAAAATGAATCATTTTTTCTGTCACTGAAATATTAAATTAACAAGCATTTTCAATACAATATGTTGTTTCCTTGTGACATTGAAATCATAAGCATGCACAAATGGTTGAGCCATGTTCATAGTCATGAAAGTTAATTTTATCTTAATATATTGTAGAATATAGTTTTAAATAAAGATGCTGAATAAAAAAAACTCAAGTTCTACCTGTAAAGTTCTCTTGTCTTAATAATGAATAAATGAGCAGAATAAAAATAAAATAAAACAAATAAAACCAATTAACTGATAAATTCTGCCTTTAAATATTTTAACTTTCATAAATTATATAAAAAACAGGTATAAATTAAGATAAATAAAATGCACAAAGGTGTTTCATTTGGCACACATCAAAATACCTGAAAAAAGCTGAAGATTCATAATATCCAAAAATTTATTTTATACACAAATAATACCTTTGAACTGAAATGTCACACGGGAATGGGAAAACATACTTCACTTTTATTGTCTTTCAGGCATTAATGGCAACAATTAATTTGTACTGTAGATTTCTGTAACAAGTTTAGCATGAATTCTGAACAGTAGAGCAGGCACCCCCCAAAAAATAACAGTGGTAAGTAGAATTTAGAAATGTGAGAGTTTTAGTCCTTTCTCATGGTGACACTGGATGCAGAATTTAAGCACTTCCATCTTTTTCTCTTTCAGTTTCATTTCAAGCATGGTCAAGCAGTTGTGTGAATAATTTTATTTTTTATTAATAGAGCAAAGAGGTCTCCTTTCCTAAATGGAAATACTTTTTGTATTTATTTTTATATTTCATATTATCCAAGGCCAAGACGTAGCACTTTAAATTCCCACCCACCCACCCCCGTCCTATATTCACAATAGTTGAATTTTCTCTTATAGGTAGTGATTATTTCACATCAGAACAAATTATATATAATCTTTTTTGCATGTGTTCACATTTTATTTTGGAAAACAGGTGCTTAAAAATTTTAGAATCATTGTAAACAAATTCTAAAAAAGAAAAGGAGAAAAAGAAAAAAAATCACAGTATTTACATAGATTTCATAAATGGCTTAGCCACATAGAACACAAGACTTTGGTTTTATCCCCCTTTTAACTTTGGTTTAACATTTATCAAGATTTGTTGTTGTTACATTGCCAAATAAAGCCTTAACCATTGCAGAGAGGACTTTTTACAGGATTCTTCTATAATATTTTTATACACTATTGAATTTCTAGAACATTTCATGTATTTAATCCATGCCAATACATTATAGAAAGGTTTTATTTAAGATATTAGTCACTACTGCCCAAACATTTAACATTTTACAAATTCACAATAGTTTTTCCTCTTTCCTGTGTGGCAAAATGTATTTCATAATTTCCACCTCCATTTCTTTTCTAAGCAACTTTCCAATAAGCTAGAGACTCATCCTTTCCCCAGACTCAAAAATCGGTAAACCAAACCATATGCTTATTTTATCTTCCCGCTGATCAAAAAAAAGTTATTATGTCCTCCTAAATGCTAGTCTTCTGCTAAAAGAGGAAACATTGCTAAACACTATTTGTCCTGATCTATCCAAATGTTTCTTTTTATGCTAACTTTCTAAAAAAATTCTCAAGCATAAAACAGGTCTACAAAGTTACAGTCTTGGGTGTAACTAAAGATACATAGATTTCATTTCATTGTTACAATTTCTGTACTTTCGATAAATTATGTACCAGTTAAAAACACTAAAATCATCTCAAGGTGCAATATCTGTAGTGTTGTTAACAAAAACACACACACACACACAAATATATATATATTCTATTTTGTGGAAAAATGCAGCTTAAGTATGACTACTTAAAAAAAGAAACAAAAAACTCCAATTATTTTTTTTCCTTTTTGAAATTTAAAAAAACAAAGGTAATTTTAAGGCAGTGGATAACAAAAAAACAAAACAAAAACAAAAACAACTGAACTAATTTTTAATTCCAGTCATTCATACTATATATCATGTAATTGAAAAAACAATTGTTTTTCAGAATGCTATCAATAAAAAGATTTTCCTGTCTAAAAAAGACTTCATAATAGACATCGGTATACACAATAACATAAATCTTGAATAATACCTGATTACCCTTTGACAATTATGTACATGTTATTAATAGTTTAGCAGATTTTTATTATATTATAAAGTGGTTAGTTTGACTTTTTCTATTTTTCCCTTACTGATTTTTTAAAATATTTTTTCTTACAGTGATTTTTGAAAAACAAAGAAATGTTTCCTTTTTCCATAAGGCAATTTCATAAATTAAATATTCACTGTGCAAAGTAGTTGATTTTACTGATAGCAGTCAGAATTAGAAATGTACCTCTTTAAAGGGTGCAAAAAACGATGAAAATAAAACACTATACATCAGATTACCAGCAACTCCCAGAACAAAGCCTTACAGTGTATAAAAATAGCTACGTAAAAAATTTACATAAAGGCAAACCAAAAGTAATCTTCAGTGCAGACATTTACAAAAAAATAATATATATATATATATTCAAACTGAACACAATTTTTGACCTATTATTACGGCTGTTGCCAAAATTAGTTTTGCTGAAATTTTGTAAGCTTGAGAAAACTGGATATATATTTTTTGAAAACTTGAAACAATGATCTGTATAATACTTGAACCATGAAAAGCCGTCACATCTTCTTATATATCTTAAACACAATCCATGTTCATGCTTCAGTTGGTCTATGTTTATTTTCTAAAAACAGAACAAAGACAGCAAATAAAGAAGATCCAGTATAGCATAAATGGCACAGAAGGATATGGTTGAAATTTTATTTTCTAATGTAACCGGCAATTAGTAAAGAAAATTGCTCCATCACAGCTCATGTTTATAATAAAAGAAAGTTCTTGCTGATATATTATTTAAATTGAAAACTATAAGAGAAAGTAGGTAGAGGTATATTAGTGTACTGATGAATCTTTCTATACTAGTGAAATATCCCAGTATTTTTCAATAATAACACTAAATACAAAATAATAGCCATTAGATTAAAATATTTTAAAGCTCCCTTTAAAAGTCACTAAAGAAATCTGTTCCATCAACTAATCAGGATGTGCATTACAAAAATTTAGAGTGGCTGCACTGAAAATTTGATCCCAAATAAGCAACAGTATCTAGAAAGGATCATACAAAGAAGGTATTTCTTTTAGGTAACCTAGATTAACACATTTTGTAATTTTAAAAGTATTATGTAGCACTGCAGTATTTTTAACAACTGATATTATATGTTCCCTTTGATAAGTATTCCTGCTGCATTCTGTATGAAATGAAATACATTATCCATACAAAAGGAGGTAGCCCATATAATTTAACACAATTTTCTTCCAAGAAAGGGCAAACTTGGTGTATCAGCTAAATCTAATTTTCTAAAAATGCTTCTGGCTGTTGCCTCTATCTGGGAAACCAGAGGGCCTCATTATCTGGCTCTAGGAACAAGCCCAAACTGTGAAATACTCCTGATTTATTATGTCCTAGCTCTTACTATGAGCATGTCTGACTTGTTTGGAGTCAGATCCTTAATCCAATACTTTATTTTCTGAATTTGGCATTTGAAAAAAACCAACACACCAAACTATTAGCTGTATTTGTTACAGAGAAACATGTTTGATATTATCAGGATCCTGAATGCCATTCTACTCCACTTACCTAAGAGCTTTCTAACCTGGAAAGCCTTAGATATAGAAAGGCAGGAAATACAAAGATGTCTGCCAAGAGAGATTTCTCTCAGTACTCAGCCTATAGTATTTGTTCAATAGTTAAATAAGGTAGATTGGTTGAACTAAAATTTAAAAATACAGAAGTGTTTTGTCATTAACCCACTTTAATGAGTTAGCAACAGTCATACTGGAGTGACGATATAGGACAACCATTTATAATAGCCATTAATCTGCATAAGATCAGGCCTGTGGAAACTGTAATTCATTTCTTGTGGATTTTTAATAAGGATATCAGAGTACAATTGATTTCAGGTAGACCTTGACTTATAGTTCAAAGTTATGTCTGCCTCAGAAAAAGTGACTTATAATTTGTTTCTGTACTTATGACTATTGTACCGCCCTCTTGAACATGTGATTACAATTCAAGTTCTTGGCAACCAGCTCATGTTTATGACTCGTATCTGCAGTCACTTGATCACAATTTGCTACCTTTTTTTTGCTGGTTTTTGGCAAAAAAACTTCCATTGGGAAAGTTGGATTCAGTTAACAACCACATGATTTGCTTAACAACATGATGGAGATTTGCTTAATGACGGCTATAAAACTTGTCATAGAGTTGGGTCTACAATAACTTACAATGGAAATTCTTGTCCTAATTGTGGTTTTAAGTTAAGGATGACCCGTATATACTATCAAGTTGGTGTCAATTGTTCATAACAACAGACAGATTTTTCTCCAGGAGGATCTGTTTCCAACCTACTTCTTCAGGAATTTTAATTGATAGCATGATATAAATCTTGATTAACAGGTAAGTTTCCTGGACATTTGGACTCATTCTATATGTATAAATATGTATATGTATAAAGACTATTTATGTCTAAAGACTGGTCAAAAAATTGTGCATCTCTAAAACAGGGAGGAATCTTCTCTTCCCTAATAGAACCACTTTAATTAATATTTTAATAGCTATTACTCCTGCCTAAAAATTATAAGCCATGTTACATAACAGTCACAATGTGAAATGGCAGAAAATGTAACTGACTGGCCTCCACACTGTAATGTAAGAGAGTTATCCATAAAACCAATAAAACTTTCAAAGTGAACCTTGAAGTTTCTGTGATCAAATGTATGACTTCAGAAATGAACCTTTTCTTTGAAATGGCACAAAATTAGTACATTGGAATGAACCAAATTGTTGATCTAGTCTTCCTCACTGCCTACATAGATACTTAATATTTCCTCCTGGTGGTATATTTCAGACTTGGAATGAGTTGAATCAATCACTTATGGCGCTCCTGGTTCATTCAGTGGGTATAAATCAGAAGTACTTTTATTATGACAGCTACAGTAACAGAATCTTGCGAGTCTGAATGTGCTTTCCCTCTCTCATTTTATTTTCATGTGAACTAGAGAGAGGCAACATGCCTACCATTCCTGTCCTATTATTCCCTTTCATTATATCTAATTAATATAGTTATTATATACTTATGCTCATATATATGCTTATATATTATATAGTTGTTACATGTCAAAGCTTATATATACTGTTATGACAAAATAAATAAATAAAATAAATTTTCTCAAATTAGTTTCTTGGCCTGGCTGAAACCCCACTTAATTAACTGTTGCCAGGATAGTAACTCTTCCTTTTTTCCCCTATGCCTGATACAGCAGAGGTCACCAACTGGTGGTCCATGGACCACTGGTGGTCCATAAGAAAATTTTGGTGGTCTGCAGAAAAATTATTTGCTTTTTTAATATTGCACTAAATCAGGGGTCATCAAATTACGGCAAATTACATGCAATGAATGTTTGTGTTGCTGCAGAGTCTCCCCCTTCAGGATCTTTTTGTATGGATCAGAGGAGGGGAGAAATTCCAACTTGGGGTCTGCTTTGGCCTCCTGGTGTGGGGCTTTGGGCTGGACTGGAGGGAAGTGCTGCTGGTGGCAAAGAGCCGAAGGGCCTTGTTCAAGTGGGACTGTATCATGGCCTGGAACTGGCTGACCATCTCAGCCCGCTGAGCCTCCAGGCACAGGTACCTGGCCTTGCACTCCCACAGGTTTTCCCTCTGCTTGGAAAGCCTATGCTCATAGTCCTCAGTGAGATACTTCTGCTTAGCCTCCTTCTCGGTCAGATTCAATTTGAACTGAGCCAGCTGTTTTGCCAACTTTTCTCGTGGTGGCTGCTTAGCTCCAACAACTGCTTATTGTTGGGGTCCTAAGGAGCCAGGGCAGAGAGGTGATGAGTTGGTCACGCCCATCCAATCACATGACCACCTATCCACACCCACCCAACTGGTCATTAGGCAGATCATATTAGTGGTCCATGGGATTTAAAATTATGAACTTAGTGGTCCCTGAGGTCCGAAAGGTTGATGACCCCTGTTGTATAGGATTGTCTAAGACAGCACTGGTTCAGTTGGCTATCAAGTGTAACTTATAGCAGAGTTAGATTTCTCTTGATATGAATACATATAAGAAATTCTTTATCCCATAATTTAACTAGTGTAAGGATTAAATTATATTCAGAGGAGATAATACATTATAAAGTTGTTAAACATACCTGGAATGGCAACCAAATAGTTTGGTGTTTCAAGCTTCCAATTTATGATTGTTTTCTTCTAACTTTTTATTTTCTTCTATATTTCCAAGATCTTTAGCTACATGTTTTGAAGCTGATCTGAAACATAAATAAAAATACTAATGTCTCATCTTGCTGTTATTATATTCAGTTACTGGATAAGATGCATATCATTTTGACTTCTGCAGCATAAAATTGTTCCACTACCAACACAAGAATCTGATTTTATTGGCAAATGAAAGACTCTAAAATAGTGAATCCTGGAATAATATAACCAGAATGACAATTTTCAAATTCCATTTTGTTCTCATTTATAAAAACGTACATTAACTTTTTTAGCTGGAAGAACTATTATCAGGATTTAATTCATGTTTCCTTCAATATGCATATTAACACCGAAATACTATAAACACATTTTATCATTAAAATACTCAATTTATATGGACTGAGATAATACCTAATTTAATGAAATCTAAACTGAAGGACAATTAAAATCTAGAAGACATATCTTTCTAACCGGCTTCTCCTTCTCTGTGAAAAACTGATTTAGAAGATTTCAATTAATTATGAGCAACTATTGCTTATTTCACTCATACCATCCCATAATTCTGATACTATTTTATCCTACAAACATGTAAATTTTATCTCATTCTAATACTTATATTTTCTTTTCCAAAGCAACGTGTAGGATAAAAATGCAAATTTATTTACTTAGTAGAATTTATTTATGCTATTTTTACAAAATATATTTTGTAATATAACACAGGCTGTTTTTGCAGATAGTCACGAGAAGGACTGGCCCAATTTCTATAGGCCTCCAGGTATCTCTTGAACCCAAAACACTCATAAATGCATATCCACAGAAAACCTCTAGATGTTCAAGGGAGGTAAAGCAAAAAGGAAGCATGACTAATTTAAACCAAGACATACATTTTTACTGATAAATTCATGTTTTAATTGACTGGGGGTCTGAGTAATTCGATACACTTTAAAGCTTTTATTATATAAAGAAAACTTTCACAATTTATTAAGGTGAGAGGCATCTATATCAATGTGATAACATATTAAACAGTTTGGCTTTATGAGGTATGTGGCCAAACCCACATAGATGCTACAAATGACTTCCCTTCGGGGATCCTATAGCTACCACCTCTTCTAAAGAAAAGATTAATGAGCTGATGTCTATGTTCAATATGGATATTGAGCAAAAGATATCAGGAAAATTCAAGTGCAGAGCGCAGGGAAACAAGGTGTAGAAATCCTGTAAAGGCATATTGTTGGGGGAGGCATATAAAACTTGATGGTTTCTTTGGTTAGAAAACTGCAGATATTTTAGAAAAAGAAATTTAATTCATAAATAATATGAAGGCATATAACACAGAAACCATGTTATAGCTATAAATAATATGTAACAGAGAAAAATTAGGTCACAGTTATAGGTAAAACTTGGTGTGTCTCAGATACCATACCAGTTCTAATGTATAGCTAAGCCTCTAATTAGGTCCCAGTTATTTTTGTGGGGGGGTTTTTTTTGGTTCTTAGTGGAAAATGTATGACATTTTGATGAATAACTACAAATCTAAAATCACCTTTTATAATGCCATATGCTAAAATCTTGCCAAAGGGAGTGGTGGGGATTATATTAAAACAGCACAGACCAAAAACACACATAGAGAAATAACTTTCATAGATGTGATGAGAATAACTGATCAGAAGTACCTGAGAAGGATGATTGATAAGAATACCAAAATTAATGTGTGGGTTATATATTAGAGAAGACTTTAAAAATAGAAAGTACTTCCACCTCCTGGGCAGCTGTTTCTATTGCATATGTTGTCACTGTTTTCATCAAAGCAGCAATAATTATTTTATTATGACACACATGCATGCTCAAAATAGATTACCTGTAATAATCTTTCAAGTGTTTAGGTTTATTCTAAAATGATAGGTCTGGTAATTATCTATAATTTAGCAACATTCAGTTCCATTATAAGCCAATTGGTCCTCTTCATAAATTAATGTGAACTACTGACAACACATTGATATTATTATTGCAGGTAATAAAACAAGTTCAGCACTAGGTCTGCAAATCCAGCAAAGAAATAATAAAGAAAAATTTACTGATTGATCATTTTGATACATTTAAATAAATAAATGTTAAAAAAGGAAAAGGAAATAGACTATATGGATGGCAATAGAAGTAATAGCTAAATAAGAGCAGTGTATGGACAGTGTCATGCCATAAAAACATAAAATTAATTCTAGGCTTCTGTATGTAATACAAGTGCCAGACCACATGTTTAAGCATTTGAAGCCTAAATGCTAACTGATAGTGAGATGTGGCATAATAATTTCTATACAATATACCATTAAAATATGCTTTATCTAAAACTAAAACTAAACTAAACTAAAACTAACTAGTATTAGTTTTCTCATTTTTTAAGATATCAGCCAATGAAAGTGAATGGAAATGAAATTGTGATATAATGTGACATACATTTATCTGGTTGTGTATTTGGTTCTACTACTGTAATACAACATTAAAGTAGTAGAACAAATGCAATATGATATTATATGTTTTAAGTTATAGTATTAGTTAATTAAAAGTTAGTTAATTAAATTTCAAAGGTATTTCAAACTCTCCCTATGTAAAATAAATACAAATGGTTAGTTTTGCCTGAATAGGTAACTTTATAACTTGTTTTAGCTGGTGTACCAGATTGCTACTGATAGAGTAGGAAGAAAAAATCAGGAAGAAATTTTAAGAAAAGAAAAGGCCACAATGCAAGGCTCCTTATTTAGTTTAGCTTTGGGAAGCAATTTCATTCACTTTAATTAAACTAATTCAGGCCTTGTCCAGAAGTAGAACTGAACTCAGAAATGAACAGCTGGTCTTCTCTATAAAGTTGTGCTGTGATTTTGGCGGTCAGTAAATATTCCATGGATTTCTACACGGCAGACAACTTTCATATATGCATGAAGGCTTATCAAATGATCTGAAACTTTGCATTATCAGATTTATATCAGCAACCCTTTTCAGGCATATGATTTTTCTGCCTTCTGACTCGACATACAGTCACTAAGCATGTAAACTCCCACATTTAACGGAATCCCAGTTTACTTCAACTCATAGGGAATAACTGTAGAAAGTAACTTGCAGGCTAAGCAAGTTTTGCAAAGCAAAAACAACCCCCCCCCCCACTCCACTCTACTTTTCTGAGGAAAACTTAACAGGAGATATTCAAAGCCAAGGGCATAATAAGGTTTAGGAAAGTGTCATTTTTATTTTGTCTTCTTACTAATAAACAAATCAAATCTTGTTTATTTCATACATACTGAAACATTCATGTCCCTGAACAGCAAACAGTTATGCTATTTTAAGCATTGAATACTACCGTGTATAAGACGCACCTTTTTAGCCCAAAAAAGAGGGTGAAAATCTGGGTGTGTCTTATACACCGAATGTAGTCTCACCCACCTGCCGCCCCACACCCTTCGGAGGTTGTTGGCCACTGTGCGTTGCACAGCTGCGTGTCCTCATGAAAACAGTCTTGCATCTGCCGCGGCACTTCAAAGGGCCGCACTACAGCTGATCAGCGCTGTAGGCGGCTAGAAGACCGGTGCCTCTATTTTCAAAGAAGGTAGACCGGTGCGCTCCAAAAAAAGGCAAGTAGATCGGTTTGGCTCTGCTAGGCAGAATTCCATTTTTCTTGTTTTCCTTTCCCAAAATTAAGGTGCGTCTTATATTCCGGTGTATCTTATACACCGAAAAATACAATAATTTGCAGTAAATAAGACTTTTAAATACTGGTATCCACACTGAACTGACAAAGAGCTTACTTTACAAATAAGCAAATAGATGGACTATATTTTGAATTTTTAGGGTATACATCAGATAGTTAAGAAATCATGCTAATATGTGCTGTGCTTAATATGTGCTTAAAACACAATAAAATAGTAGCTTTTTCAAACAAAGAAAAAAATACATAGATTACACCACAGATTTTTTTTTTTCATATTTTAAACTTTTTAGCATGACATAAAGGAACGTGAGGAACACATAGAATTTCATGTTCTCTGAGCCTCAGTTAACATGCCTTAAGCCAACCCAGCAACTATACACATAGCAGCCAACTTCAGGCCATAGGGAGTATTTACTGATAACTATTACTCTGACAATATGATGTGTCATTTTGTTCTATTAAAGGTGCAAATGAACTAATTACAGTTACAGCATGTCCACTGCAATTACCTAGAAAGAGACTGTAATTAACATTAGTGAAAATTAATACCTATGGTAATTATTTCTATCTAACAACTGCTTCTTAAGACAACATAGTATCTGCTTATTTTTATTTTTAAATGACTTTGTTGATTAATTATAGCATTCAAACTTATAATCCTATTAGCTAACCATCTAATAAGTGGCTAGAGAAAGGACTGGTCTCATAATGATATACTTCTATTTTTAGTTGGGGGTAGATAAGTCCTTGCAACACCCCCATTCCCAAAACACTAAAACTGAGTCTAATTTTTTTTTCTTATGTATTTTCCTCATCATAAATGAGATGGATAAAAATTGCAGAGAAGCATTTTGTCTAAACAAATAATTCCATCAACACTGTCAGACTGTTTACTGAATCTGCACTACTATTAATCATCTCATAGTTCCCATCACCAATCTCTTTTCACTTATGACTGTATGACTATAACTTGTTGCTGGCAATCCTTATGATTTATATTGATATATTGACCATCAATTGTGTTGTAAATGTTGTACCTTGATGAACGTATCTTTTATTTTATGTACACTGAGAGCATATGCACCAAGACAAATTCCTTGTGTGTCCAATCACACTTGGCCAATAAAATTCTATTCTATTCTATTCTATGGATTAAGAGAAATGCAGCTTTGGAAACAAATGCTCCAGTTTTTGAACTATTTACATAAAATTTCATGTGCTTTCAAACAGTGAAGGTCTTCTCTGCTAAATGACCAGAGTGTAATTTCTAGAATTCTGATATATTTCTTTCAACCTTACATGGGAAAAGACCTGAACATACCAAAACCTGCACACACACACACACACACACACACACACACACACACATTCATAGGTTTTCACGGGTGTAGGTATGTAGGTCTTGGCATATTCGGGTCTTTTCCCATGTAAGGTTGAGAGTATCTTGGCAACGTTTCGACGAGGTCTCACTCATCATCTTCAGGCTGGTGCTTTCGGCTTCGTGCTTGTGTGAGCAAAGCGTGGTTGGAGCTGCCGTCTTTCTATAAATACTGGTGGGGAGATGGGGAGTGTTGCTGTGAGCGGGTTGGCTGGATGTGTGGTTGCATCTTGATTGGTAAAACTAACTCCGGACCCAGGATAACACACAATGCCACCATCAATCATCCTCACCAGATTCAAACCCAAACCCATCCCACAGACGAAACACAACCATCATCCAGAAGCCAGCCCATGCTGGCACCACTGGCTGCTGCGCCCCCCTCCGATCCCCACACAAAGCAAGCTGACACACGCCAGGAACACATAACAAGACCTCGGACTCGGAACCAAACCAAAACACGGGATGCTGCATCATAGCCATCTGCTCAAGACATCACATCACAGAACTTCAGAGGCCACAACACCAAAGCTCAGGAACAAAAGACTAGGACCACACCCACACAGGATGCTATGAAACAGCTGACCAATCTGCAAACACCCACTCCATCTACCAATCAAGATGCAACCACACAGCCAACCAACCCGCTTAGAGCAACACTCCCCACTTCCCCACCAGTATTTATAGAGAGATGGCAGCTCTGACCACACTTTGCTCGCATAAGCACGAAGCTGAAATCACCAGCCTGAAGATGATGAGTGAGACCTCGTTGAAACGTCGCCAAGATACTCTCAACCTTACACGGGAAAATACCCAAATATACCAAGAGATACATACATACATATACCGTATATACTCGAATATAAGCCGATCCGAGTATAAGCCGAGGTCCCCAATTTTACCCCAAAAAACTGGGGTAAACTGGGGACTCGAGTATAAGCCGAGGGTGGGAAATGAGGCACCTACCGGTCGGCGAAACCCTCCCTCCCTCGGCCGAGAAGGCTGGCGGCTCCCCCGCCCCGCCCTCTCACTGCACCGGCAGGGCTTCCCCGCGCTAAAGCAAAAGCCCGCCAAGTTCGCGCCGGCCGGTATAATGTGAAAAAAAGAAAAAAAAAAAACTCGAGTATAAGCCGTATATACTCGAGTATAAGCCGAGGGGACGTTTTTCAGCACAAAAAACGTGCTGAAAAACTCGGCTTATACTCGAGTATATACGGTATACATACATACATACATACATACATACATACATATTAACTGTGCCTAGAGTCTTCAGAGGCAACGTGATCTGCTCCATAGCACACAGAAGTCCTTAACTTACAACTGGTGGTTTTATGTTCTTTCAAAATTATGATGGCTTTAGAATTATTGTTAAATGTTCCCCCAACCCCTGTGGTCATGTGACTGTACTTTGGTTGCTTAGCAACTGAGTCATGTTTACGACTGGTTGTAGAAACCCATGATCATGTGGCCAGAATCAGCAACTGATTTTGCTGGTTTCTGGCATTATTTGCCAGTTTCTGGCAAAAAAAAAAAAAAGTCGATTCAAAAGAATGGGTTCGCTTAACAATTGTGCTGTTCACTTAATGACCACATGATCTGCTTATTGACTGCTATGAAAAATGTCAGAAAAAAGGGTTCAGTCACATGGATACCTCAACTAATCACGACGACTTATGAGTGGATATTAGGTTAGGAGTATTTGTCAGCAGCTCTGAATAGGCACTGACTGGGGTATTGTGTTTGCGATTAAGTAATCTAGTTTCTGACTGAAATACCTGTCTAAAATGCAGGAGGTGTGGTAAATCAAGAAAGTGGTTTATGAAAGTGAATTTCTATCATCCATAGGTGATTCACTATAGGTGAATAATTCTTTGGATTTACTTAATTAATATGTAAATTGTTTTTAGATTATGTTTTTACAATAATTTACCAATTCAGCCTGTACTTTTCCCACTGGGGATGTTTTAACTATATCTCTCTATCTCTATTTCTATCTATCTTTTGTTGAATTGAAAATCACTGCCTCTGCAGATGCCAGCCACTGCTTCCAATGAAATGTCAGGATATTAGAGAATTGGCCCATAGCCATTAGCCTAGATCAGGGGTGTCCAAACTTGGTCCCTTTAAGACTTTTGGACTTCAACTCCCAGAGTCCCTCAGCCAGCAAAGCTGGCTGAGGAACTCTGGGAGTTGAAGTCCAAAAGTCTTAAAGGGACCAAGTTTGGACACCCCTGGCCTAGATGCTCATCACCTTTTAATTGACACCAGCTGTGAAAGCCTATACCAGTATACTTTTTGTTCTCTCTCATTATTTATTTTTGTGCTTGATACATTCATAAATTTTTAAAAACCTGCAAACTGCCATGGAATTACTTTTGATAAAAGGAGAAGAAAATATTTTAGACAAATAAACATAAAAATATACTTTGCCTGTTTTTACAAAATGCTATAGAAAGCAGATTTGGTGAGTTAACATATTTTATTTCCATAAAACATTAAGTATGTCTGGGAAGACTTACTTTGATTTCTTCATGCATAGCCAATAAGCAACACCTGCAACCGTTGCTGCTAGAAGAAGACCAACCACGATTCCCACTATCAATTTTGCCTGATCATTAACATTTTCCCTATTATCATCTAAAACAAAAGAAAGAGATGATGGAGTGTCTTGAAAAAATATAATATGGAACACTCACTATAGATTATAATATCCAAAAACATTTTTTTAAAATTCAAAAACATATTTAAAACCAGCAGCAGCAACAAGTTATCATTATGACAGCATACACATTTACAGTGCAAAGATATATTGGCTGCAATCCTTAAATCATTTGCTTTACAAACATTTTGGTGTAGTCCTTATTTCAAAAGAATGGCACAGATATTCTGAGATTTTACAAATGAGATTTTTGCAGTCTGAGAACTGTCTGAAAAATCTACCTTTGCTGCATTAGAAGTAGGCAGAGCAATCCTATGCCCAATCAAGTTTTGCTAAACGGGATAAGCAATTTATCTCCAACTGTCAGAAGTAGAAGGAAGGAATACATTTAGTTTAGCTATTTGCCTATTGTTTGAAGCCTGAAATGTGGGGGAGTTCTTTTTTACTTTAATCCTTTTGCCTCACTCCTAGCTGACCTTCACAAATTTCCTTTAAAGGCTTTTTGAGCTTGAGATTTTCTAGTTCTGGGTGGAAAAGAAAAGGAAAAACAGAACAATCACACAAGTGCCAAATATTTTCTACTTTACATTAAATCTCAATGCAGATTTGGCATTATTGCTTCTCATCAAGGCTTCCTGTATGCACATTTACTTTCACTGAGTATAAATGCTGTTGGATCCTGTTTAAAAGCTGTGTTCTTGGTTATCTAGTCTGTTTCATCAGTTGTCATAACTCCACCTATCTGGCACCTTCAAATAGATTATTTTTGACAGTGCCAGAACACTTGAGCCATTATACTGGGTGAGGAACTAAGATAAATGGTTTCAGCTTCTTACTCTTGTACAATAAAATTTCTATCTGCACTTTTTCCTACAAAATAAAAAAAAAGGTTCTCAGTTAAGTCTATATAATAAATTATACGAAGATGATAGATAGATAGATAGATAGATAGATAGATAGATAGATAGATAGATAGATAGATAGACAGACAGACAGACTGACAGACAGACAGACAGATAGATAGATACCGTGTTCCCCCCAAAATAAGACCTGGTCTTATTTTCTTTTTGGTCCCAAAATAAGCACCAGTTCTTATTTTCAGGGAATGTCTTACCCACTTAGCTTAGGACCTCTGCAGACATTCCTCCCATGCTCTGACACCTGTTGCACGGCTGCCCGACTTCTGTGGCTGCTCATGGCAACTTTTGGCCAGATGTCATGTGGCTTTTTGTGCCTGTGCTGCCGCTTGAGGCTTGTCATGCTGGTGCCACAGTTCACAGTGGCGAGTTGTATTGTTGTGCACACAGGTGGCGGCACCAGTGCAACAAGGCTTGTGGCATCCTGCCATGAGCAGTGGCACCAGTGCGATGAACCTTGTGGTATTCTGACATGAGCAGTGGAACCAGCATGATGGTGTCCAGCCGCAAGCGGCTGCAGAAGTCAGGCAGCAGAGTGACAGGTGTCGGAGGCCTGGCTGCAGCAGTTTTAAGGTAAGCAGGTATGGGGCTAGCTAGAATTTTACGCCTGTACCTCACCCCACCTCGTAGAACTTGATCGTGGGTGGGGCATAACTAGGGCTTCTTTTTGGCATAGTGCTTATATTAGGTGTAGGCATGAAAATCAGGCTAGGGCTTGTTTTTGTGGTAGGTTGTATTTTTGGGAAAACCCAGTAGATAGATAGATAGATAGATAGATAGATAGATAGATAGATAGATAGATAGATAGATAGATAGATAGATAGATAGATAGATAGACAGATAGATAGATAGATAGAGGTACTACAGAATTAGGAGGTAAATATTGGAGTAAATGATCTAAGGATTACAGCCTTCTTTAAATACTATATATTAAATATTGTTAATTAATAAATACTAAATACAGTGGTACCTCGGTACTCATTGTTAATTAGTTCGGGGGAGGCACGATAAGTACAAAAAAAGAGTACCAAACAATTTTTTTCCATACAGAATAATATAGTGAGTCACAAGGCAGTCAACATCAACAAGTTCTAGTTTGTTCGTTGAGTTCCCAACAAATGATGAGTACTGGGACCATATTTTCATGTCAAAAAGTGTTGAGCATTAAATCTGATGAGTTTCAAAGGAATACCAAGGTACCACTGTATTAAATACTCATTTTAGTTCCATGTGAACAGCAATATAAATTTGTCAAAAATATATTTTTTTTCTCAAAAGTACAACTCTTTCTTACTATCCTTGTGTGCATAAGTTAGATTTAGATTTAGGCAAATGTTGGCTTTTCTGAAATCAGTTAAGACTTGGGACATTATTACTGTTTCTAATAAAAATAGCATAATGATTTTTGAATTAAACTTTTATTTTACATAGTTATGTATTAGTATCAGTACTATTTTGATTGCATAGTAGTAGTAAAACCTAGCATTTAAAATTACTTCTATTTATTTTCCTTTTTAGAACTCTACCCTTAATCCAGAAAAATAAGTATAACAGTTTGAATTAATAGTATTAAATGTGGAATATTTTTATGTTCTTACCACTTTTTTCTTCTGGTTCATCAGATTCTGGAATATTTACTGAAACAAAGGAACAACAACAAAATAAAGCTGCTGATATCTAAGTCACCTTTAAAATTTCCACCTTTAAAGATATTTAATAATCTATATTGCAGCTGAGCCCAAAATATTCTTAATGCAGCATCAGCTACAAAACAAAATGATTAATCTTATTTTTAAGGCAGCAATCTTTACTTTGGTATTTATAATGCATCATGTGAAAATGCTTTATTCTAAAAAATGACAAGTTTAATCTTACAAATGCCTAGTCAGAAGAAGTATTTATGTGTTGTTCTGTCCTGCATTTTGACTTTTTGTCACTTTATTACTGTAGACAGAGAGTTGATTAAGCTTTAGCACCATTGAATGAATTTAGAAGTCATCCTTTGATCAACTCTTCTAAAGACCCTGCACAGAATGAGAAGAGCCATCAAACAGTTCATGGGAATTGCCCTGGATAGCTCACTGAAAATTCCATAGTATAGGCTGCATAACTGAGAATATTAATTTATACATTTCAGGAATTTAGGAAATGGTATAGAAGTGTTCTCTATATTGAAGTAAATCTTTATAATAGGATAAGTTCATTCTTTGAATAATTAATAATTTGTCTACATAATTGTTTATTGTGCACAACTATGCACTTATTTGTTATGTTAAGTCTTCATATGTTCTTGTATATTTCTGGAGACAGCACATTAATCATAATTCAAAATTGGAAAATAAGAAACAGATAATTCAACAGCATTAATTACTGTTATAATTTCTTCATATGGGAATGTACCGTAATCGTGTGTGAAAGACAACTACTGAATAATTATAATTAGTGACAATGATTATAATTCTTCTTGTCATGACCATACTGAGTTCATATATAATGCACATTTATCCATTAGTTTCCACAAAATTTCCTTTCCACATTTAGGACAAGAAATTGTGCACTGTTGGTTATCTCTTAAGGAAAAGGATTGGTTTAAGTCAGGGCTGTCAAACTCGGAGCCCGTGGGCTGGATGCGTCATGTGCTGACCACGGCCACACCCGATTTAGCAAATGGGAAAAAGTCACAATACGTCATTTGACGATAACGTGACAATGAGAGTTTGACACTCCCGGTTTAGTAGAATGATTCAAAGCATATTGTTAATATGAAATTTTCATCTAAAGAACCTATTTTAAAATCACTGCTCTGCTAAATTGCATATTCAGTAAAAGCTGATTTCCCATTAGTGCTATGCTGACTAGAAGAAAAATGAGAAACTCAAAAACTACATGCGCTGAATAAGAGTGTTGACTATCATTAATGGCTCTCAACTCTGACAGCATCCTAAATTATATTTAAAAATGAAAACAGAAGTTTCTCAATATAGTCTGTTATAACCATTAGTTATGAAGACATAATGCAGTCCAGGTCGGGGGTAGCATTAATTTAAAATTGGTAACCTGTTATAAACCTTAACAATAGTCTACCATAGCATACCATCTCAGTAAATTCAATGGACTGCATTTCTTAGTTAATTAATAATCAAACAATAAATCAATCAAACAATAATTAACCATTAATTAACAAAGCTATTTATTGACCAATCAAGGGGAAGAATATGTCTATATAGACGGAAGGAAAAGTTTTACCCTGTTTACCCAGCCATCTCTTTTACCCTGTTACTATGATGCAAGCAAGGTCTGGATTAAGTGGTTTCTCTGCCTTTAGATATCAACCCACCTATAGGATTGCTCTTTTAAAAAGAAAACAGGTAGTTCTCAGATTACAAGAATTTTTTCAAAAGAATGACAACAAGAATGGAATATATAAAAACCAAGAGACAATGAACTCTTATTATATGATCTGATAATATGGAGACTTATTAGCTAGCAGCGTATAAGTACAAGCAAATTCATTTTGCATTTCTGCAGATATTCTGGAAAAACAACAAATATCAGAAATTAGCATGGTAACACAAATCTAAGAAATAAGATGCTAATATACATGCATTTTGTTAATGGAAGGACAATGAAGTAACTCAAACAAAATTCTAACCTGGAGCAACCTACATATAGCAAGAATACTAAGAACTGTTTATGTAAAGGTAAATGAATAAGGAAATATGATCACCTTTGGTCTTTTCCTCATCTTTCTTCTTTAATATATGAAAAATAAATAAACATACTTACTAGCAGATACGTTCAAAGAGGTGACAGCTCTTTCTAGTAGATTTTCAGCAATGCAGGTTAATGTAATATTCTCTTCAGGAGCAATTTTGATTTTACTAATAAATTTTCCATTGATATATTTAGTCTCTTCTGTCTGGAAATAAGTTTTTAAAACAGTTATTTCAAAGTTGAAAGAATCTGTAGGGGCAGGTTTGTATGTGTGCATGCCTATCCACTCTCTTTGGCTATTTATACTGATGACATACATGCATGAACCACATAGTACCTTGACTTATCCTGCAAATTTATTTTCATGTGTTTGATTGTTTATTTATTTAATTTATTTATTTGCCACCCGTCTCTCTGATAAGGCAACTCTGTTAATAGGTAAATCTGTCATTTATATCTACTGCTGTTGTCTCCAGATCTATTTTCTATGCTATTAAAATGGGATTTTTTGCTCATTTTTGCAATTACATATACCGCAATACTGGCAAATACATGGACTGGTCTGCAGAGATTCTCAGTCATCCAGGTCATGGTTGTCCCAAATGTGCTTTTTCAGGAGACAACTGGACTTTCTTGTTGGTTTTTTTGAAGACATTTTGCTTCTCATCCAAGAAGCTTCTTCAGCTCTGATAGGATAGTCGAGAATGGAAGGATTTACCATATTTTTCAGTCTGTAAGATGCCCCCCCCCAAAAAAAGTGGGTGGAAATGTCTTTGTGTTTTATAGAGAGAATGTTGCCAAAGCCCCACCCACCCACCCACCGGACCCCACGTCTCAGCAGCACCTCCCTGCCTCCTTGCAGCAAACAGCAAACAGCCCGGTCAGGTTCAGCACAGCCTGATTTAGCATGAGCAGTTGATTGGCAGTTGGATCGGCCTCTCAGTTGTTCCAGGCTGCAGGGATTGCTGCTACCCATTGCCGCCTATTGCCGCCTCTGCACGCCCCACGCAAATTGCTGGGAGGCAGAGACAGATTTTTTTTTCTTGTTTTCCTCCCCAAAAGCTAGATATGTCTTATGCTCCACATCTTCTTATAGTGAGAAAAATACGACATATTCCTTGCAGACAACTGGTAATTTGAATTCTTTTAGAGGGTAATTGAAGCAGTTGGAGGTTTATCTATGTCCTCAAGGTCACCTGAGTAGTGCTCCCATACAGTTACAATTTGGGATGAACACCCTTTGAATGGTATGAGAGGAGGAATGGATTTGCAGAGGAAAAATTGCAGACTATAGGAACTAGGAGCAGTACTCAGGTGACCTTGAGGACATAGATAAACCTCAAGTGCTTCAACAACCTTCTAAAAGGATGCAAATTACCAGCTGTCTGCAAGGAATATAAATCCTTCCATTCTTCACTATCCTGTCAGAGCTGAAGAAACTTCTGGGATGAGAAGCGAAACATCTTCAAAAGAAAAAAACAAAAAAGTCCAGTTGCCTCCTGAAAAAGCATGTTTGGTACATGGACTGGTCCATGCATTTTTTTCTTAGCAATACTTTGGAAGCAATTTTCCATTGCTCACTCCCTAAGATGAGAGGGAGTGATAGATCCAAAGTCACTGATTTCATGCCAAAGACAAAACTAGAACTCAGTTCTCTAATTTCTAGTCTGATATCTTAGTCACCCTCTCTCGTTATTGGTTATTCATATATATTTAATTTGCAAAATTTATGATCCAGTTAATTGCATGCTATGCATGTATGTGTGTATATAAAGTAAATTAACCATAAGAAAACCAGTGCACTTCTGGTTTTATATTGGTAAAACAATATTATATACTCTAGGAACTGCTGAAAACCTGTCCCCTACACTTGACTATGAGTATGACACTACTGTTACATTATTTTTATATAATTTGTTTAATTTAGTTTTTGTTTGTTTTTATTTTTTATGTATACCACACAAATTATGATAGTTTGCCTTGCAAATTCTTTAAATGAATACATAATTAACTATTATTTGAAATTGTATTTGAAACAGAGTACTATACCTTCATTTTCTTTTTATATTATGAATTATACGTATAATTAATTAATGGTAAATTGCTCCAGTAAATTATATATAGATAATGTACAGATCACAATGCATACAAAAAAACCCAAAGAATTACCGGATGACCAAAAAAACCCTACATCCCAGTAAACAGCAACCCAATACAGAAATTGACAACCTGATCAAGAGAACCATGAAAGTCCTCATCTAGATAGATAGAATAAGATGAGGTTATGATTTCAGTTGATATCACAATACTTTACATCCAGAGGCCCAGAACTAGCAAAATAATCCATGGCAACACACCCAACCAAACCAAATACGTTAAGATCCAAATCATGGAACTCATCAATCTCTTCTTCACTACCTACTTTCAATTTGATGGACCAATATACCAACAAATCATAGGAACACTCTTGAGATCACCACTCTCAGAAAGCAGAGACTTTAATGCACCATCTGGAAACTATAGTACTCCCACACATACAACTAAAAGTATGGATCTGATATGTAGATGACATCTTTGCCATAATAAAAAAGGAACAACTAGAGGATAAACATGAAATAATCAACAGCATCTTCAAGGAATAAAATACATAAAGGAGATAATAAAATATCAACACACTATCTTTCCCATCCTCATCAGCAGAGGAAATGCAACAAATTAGAAAAACCACTCACATTTACTAAATGTTCCATTACCAAAATAACCAGAACACCAGAAAAAGGAAGCAGACCATCTTTTAGAATTTAGTCTGATAATGAAACAACCAAATTCAGAGAACAGCAAGAAGTTCACAATATTGTATCTACTGTAGTTGAAATAAACATGCAAAAAATAATGAGAAAATTACTTGCTTTATTTATGACACCTCCACTGCTAGTCCACTGTACTGCAGGTTTGGGAAATCCTTCGACATGACAGGCTATAGTTTTATAAGTTCCATCTGGGCTGGTTCTCTTTGACATTTTGATCTGAGGCTTTCCTTAAAATGCAAAATAATTTTTTAAATTGTTTATTTATTTATTGCTACATTAATAGTACTGAATCACTATGGGATTCAAGACCAATTAAAATAGCATTATTAAACAGTGCAAATTTGAAACCAATTGATCTAGATATTCATGCCCATTTTTTTCATGTCCCATGCACACACAGACACACAAAGCTGAATCGTGTAAAATATTGTTATTTCTTAAAAGCTAGCTAAACACCTTTAATTTTATTTCTATTTGCAGTGTTAGATTTAAGTGGGTATTTTATAGCTAGTGAGCATTTCATAATTATGTAGCAACATACAAACTAAACACAACATCAATATAAAATAGTAGGAATCTACATTACCTTGTACTATCAGTGTCAGAATTTGACTTTTCTTTAAGCCTTCAACTTCTTGTAGAGTTGTTTCACAGATGTAATTTCCCGCATCTTGATACTGCAAACTTGAAAAAGAAGGACTTGACCTCATTCTGTTATTATCCTGTAAAAAAATAATAAATGCCCATATCCTTAGGAACCTACTTTCTTCCAGGAAAAAAAAAATAACAAAGTTATTCAACACAACTAGCTTGAACTAACCATTTTGGAGAGTACTAACTAACTATTTTTACTGATTCTCCAATTAAATTGTATTTAATACTAAATTTTAAAAAATCTACATACATTGTTATCTGATTTTTATGTTTTAAATAATGAATACAGTACATCTTGACCCTTATTACTGACCCTATCAATAATAGAATAGAATAGAATAGAATAGAATAGAATAGAATAGAATAGAATAGAATAGAATAGAATAGAATTTTATTGGCCAAGTGTGATTGGACACACAAGGAATTTGTCTTGGTCCATATGCTCTCAGTGTACATAAAAGAAAAGATACGTTCATCAAGGTACAACATTTACAACACAATTGATGGTCAATATATCAATATAAATCATAAGGATTTCCAGCAACAAGTTATAGTCATACAGTCATAAGTGGAAAGAGATTGGTGATGGGAACTATGAGACGATTAATAGTAGTGCAGATTCAGTAAACAGTCTGACAGTGTTGAGTGAATTATTTGTTTAGCAGAGTGATGGCTTTGGGAAAAAACTGTTCTTGTGTCTAGTTGTTCTGGTGTGCAATGCTCTATAGCATCGTTTTGAGGGTAGGAGTTGAAACAGTTTATGTCCAGGATGCGAGGGATCTGTAAATATTTTCACGGCCCTCTTCTTGATTCGTGCAGTATACAGGTCCTCAATGGAAGGCAGGTTGGTAGCAATTATTTTTTCTGCAGTTCTAATTATCCTCTGAAGTCTGTGTTTTTCTTGTTGGGTTGCAGAACCGAACCAGACAATTATAGAGGTGCAAATGACAGACTCAATAATTCCTCTGTAGAACTGAATCAGCAGCTCCTTGGGCAGTTTGAGCTTACCGAGTTGGCGCAGAAAGAACATTCTTTGTTGTCCTTTTTTAATGATGTTTTTGATGTTAGCTGTCCATTTTAGATCTTGCGATATGGTAGAACCTAGAAATTTGAAGGTTTCTACTGTTGATACTGTGTTTATTTATTTTTATTTATTTATTTATTTCGATTTTTATACCGCCCTTCTCCCGAAGGACTCAGGGCGGTGTACAGCCAAGTAAAAATACTATATAAACATTAAAAGAAATTAAAAAACATATTATAATGTGGCCGAAATATTAAAACAATTTAAAATCTTAAAATATAAATAACCCCAATAAAATTTCAATCCAGTCCCGCTTGAATAAATAGGTGTGTTTTCAGCTCACGGCGAAAAGTCCGAAGATCAGGCACTTGACGTAAACCAGGGGGAAGTTCATTCCAAAGCGTAGGAGCTCCAACAGAGAAGGCCCTTCCCCTGGGGGCCACCAGCCGACATTGCTTGGCGGACGGCACCCTGAGAAGGCCCTCTCTGTGTGAGCGTACGGGTCGGTGGGAGACAAAAGGTAACAGCAGGCGGTCCCGTAAGTACCCGGGTCCTAAGCCATGGAGCGCTTTAAAGGTGGTAACCAGAATCTTGTTGTCAAGTATTGTGAGAGGTGGAAGTATGGAAGGGTTTCTCGTAAAGTCTACCACCATTTCTACGGTTTTGAGTGTGTTCAGTTCCAGATTGTTTTGGTTGCACCACAAGGCTAGTCGTTCGACCTCTCGTCTATATGCGGATTCGTCATTGTCTCGAATGAGACCAATCACTGTTGTGTCATCTGCGAACTTCAGTAGCTTAACAGATGGATCATTGGAGATGCAGTCATTGGTATACAGAGAGAAGAGAAGTGGGGAGAGCACACAGCCTTGGGGGGCCCCTGTGCTAATTGTACAGGTATTTGATGTGATCTTGCTTAGCTTCACCTGCTGCTTCCTGTTTGTTAGGAAGTTTGTGATCCACTTACAAGTCTGTTCCGGTACCTGTAGCTGGTTTAGCTTAGTTAGAAGAATGTCTGGAATGATGGTATTGAATGCTGAACTAAAGTCTACAAAAAGGACCCTTGCATAGGTCTTTGGAGACTCAAGATGTTGTAGGATGTAGTGCAGAGCCATATTAACAGCATCATCTGTTGATCTATTTGCTCGGTATGCAAATTGCAAGGGTCTAACAGCGGATCCGTGATGGTTTTCAAGTAGGAAAGCACTAGCCTTTCAAAGGTTTTCATGACTACAGATGTTAAAGCAACTGGTCTGTAGTCATTCAGTTCCTTGATGGTGGGCTTCTTCGGCACTGGGATGATGGTAGAGCGTTTGAAGCAAGAAGGAACATAACACATCTCTAGTGATTTATTGAAAATATGGGTGAAGATGGGGGCCAATTGGTCAGCACAGACTTTTAAGCAAGAAGGAGTTATCTTGTCTGGGCCTGGAGCTTTTCCTGGCTTTTGTCTGTGAAATAGGTCCTGCACTTCCTTTTCTGTGATCATTAGGGGTTGTGAACCCAATGAAATGGGGTCAGTTGTAGGAGGCTTGGCTGTTCTTGGTGTGTTTGAGATGGGGGTTGTGGAGATAGTTGGCTGTAGTTTCCTTTCAAACCTGCAGTAAAACTCATTCAGGTCGTCTGCCAGTTGTTGATTCAGCCTGGGAAGGAGGTTTGCCATAGCCGGTGATATTTTTAAGAGTTTTCCACATGTTTGCTGGTTCATTTGCTGAAAACTGATTCTTTAGCTTTTCAGAGTAGCTTCTTTTTGCTGCTCTGATCTCCCTTGTTAGTGCCTTTCTGGACTGATTGATAGATATAAATATCTGATAGATATTTATATCTACTTTTCAACTTTCCACAAGTTATGCAATGCAATTCCCTCTTCTAAAATAAAGCAGAGCTTGTAATTTCCTTCAATAAATTTGAAGCCAACAGATGGCTATCTAGTCTCTGCTTAGAAATGTCAAAGAAAGAGGAGCTCCCCAGCTCTTGTAGCAATTAGTTTTCCCCTGAACAAATTGACTTAAATTTACTTCAATGAAGAAGCACATAATACAGAAACAACCTGATTTTTCTCCTCAAACTGAAGAGGCAATTGAAAATATGTTTCAACTTGCATTTTGAAAAATCTTTCAAATGATTCTTACATGGACTATGCTTCGGATCTGACAGAAATTTTTGAGAGGACTACTCAGCATTCTTCAGAATTTACCAAAGCCAGGAGAGGTTTCTGTGCAAGTGTTATGCTAAGGTATAGCTACGCAAACAGAAACAACATACTTATTTTATTTCATTGCTTAAAGTGAAAGAGCCATATTGCTTCATGAAATAATTATATGGAAGATTATCACTCAAATTTTCAGAAAAACAAAACACCTGTTGAGTTTTTACTGGGTCTGGGTCAAGCAGTCCTAATAGTTAGATAGCTTTTTCCAAGTTTAAATTAAATTTAACAATACATTAAATGCAGATATTATTTTGCCCATGTTTGATAATTTTCTTCCCCCTACTCCTTGAATATTAAACATTACAATCTAGGAAACAATTTTGAAAGAATTCTAATATCTGTGTATAATATTTTAGAGGGCTGCATTTGGTCATAGAATAAGCACACCATACCATTTAGGTCAGGGCTGGGCAACTATGGCCCCTTTATGACCTATGGACTTCAACTCCCAGAATTCCTGAGCCAGCATGCTGGCTCAGGAATTCTGGGAGTTGAAGTCCATAGGTCATAAAGGGGCCGTAGTTGCCCAGCCCTAATTTAGGTTCTTATGAACTTTAAAGTATCACCATTCCAGATACAATAATGGATTAAGAACAGCCAAGTTAAAAATATTTACCTTCAGCCAGAACACAGTAGCATTTCTACTGGAAGAAATTGTACAAGATACAGGCAATGCTTCTCCAATCTGTTTAATAACTTCTCCACTGGGAGTAAGTGACAAATCCAAATCTATGTTGAAGAAATTCAGGATTGTTATTCATAATCACAAAAATTGCTTACAAAACAAAAAACAGAATCATTTGGTAATTTTAGTTACAGCTGCAATTTCTCAAAGTCTCAGTCAATTACTTTTCACAAAAGGACTGAAAATAAACTTCAGAAGAAGATAGCAAAAATATTTGCATATACCATACGTGTGTGTATATACTGCATATGTGTGTGGGTTTTTGAGAATGAACACATAACTACATACTCAAACTTATGTGTGGGTGTGTGTCAGTAGATAGCATAAAATGAAACACTTCAATTTTTACTTTTAAAAAATTAGGAGTAAAGAAAAATATGTGAAATGAAAAAATGGTTAAGGAATATTCTATCTGTATATTTTTTTTCTTTAAAGAAAAGATGTTTAGAAGAGTAAGAGGCATTTCCATACACTTCTTTCCCTTCAGTCTTGCTTCCATGATAATAAAAATTTAAGACAGTGAAGTCCACAGTGCAAACTCTCAATTAAGGTATTCTTAGCATGTATCTAAGATACAGAGATAAGTAAAACATAATGTATTCATAATTGGATTAGAAATTGAAACTGAAACTTTTTCTAAGAAAAAAAATTAAAATGTTAAAGCTCTCAAAATACAGTAAGATTAAAATTAACTACATTTTCCTATGTTTGTCTTTTTAGTTACTTTTTAATGTACAATTTTATTTAACATAACATAATAACAGAGTTGGAAGGGACCTTGGGGGTCTTCTAGTCCAACCCCCTGCCCAGGCAGGAAACCCTACACGATTTCAGACAAATGGCTATCCACCATTTTCTTAAAAATTTCCAGTGTTGGAGCATTCACAACTTCTGCAGGCAAGTTGTTCTACTTATTGATTGTTCTAACTGTCAGGAAATTTCTCCTTAGTTCTAAGTTGCTTCTGTCCTTGATTAATTTCCACCCATTGCTTCTTGTTCTACCCTCAGGTGCTTTGGAGAATAGTTTGACTCCCTCTTCTTTGTGGCATTTTATCTTTTAAAAGATAAAAGATATTTTAAAAGATAAAAGATATTTAAAAGATAAAAGAAAAAATTATCTTTTATCTTCATCTTCTTAATCATACATAACAGCTTAAGATTTTCATTTATTTTTTTATGATATACCTACTTTTAAATTAATATTAACTTCATGTAAAATAGAGCTGCAGTTTTGAATTAAGTAAGCAGAAGTCTATGTCCGTATCTATGTCAGAGGCATATAGATGGGGCCCAAAGACTGCATGTAGCCTCTGAAAGTCTTCATCAAATTCTCAAAATACAAAATAATAACTTTTTATTTATTAATAAAAAACAGAAGAAGAAAATTATTAAATTTATGACCAAATAGTAAGAACATTAAACATTTTATATTTATTGTCCCATTAAGGTTATCCTGCTCTACCCATTATTTTTGGCGTGTGACTAACAGCCATTTGTAAATCCTGGCCAGGAAAACATACAAAATACATGTGATAAGTGTAAAGAAGCAAATCTCCTTACAAAGATATTATTTATTTATTTTATATTTTAAAACCACTATTAAGAATGTGCCTAAATTGAAACAACAATGTACATACTCAAATAGGATTTTTTTCCCCTTCAGAAGCACACTTTTATTGGTGAGCACCCTGACAGATTTAATAATAAATCAACTAAATCCTATGATTAAGCATTAAAATGTCTATCTGAATAAAACCTAGGGGTATATAATAATCTCTGCCATATTCTTATTCCACTCTAGATGAGGTGAAAAAGTGAGAGTTTTTGTGTGCTTTATTTCCTATAAACACAAAGCCCTCATGACAATTTTTGATAGTGTATTTTATTAAGTTGGCCCTGGATTGTTTTCTGTACATTCCTTCTATTCAACTGTTTATCCTATGATAAAGGAATGTAAATAGGAAAAATAGAATTACAAGCAAGTGCACCTATATCAGTATTTTCTGACATGCAGAAACATTAAAATGCAGGAAAATAATAACTGAGGGCAGCTCCTTTCAATGGACTATCCTAGCCATATATCTTACGTGACACACAATTGTAGCCTCTGTGCCTTAATTCTGGGATCACTCTCTCTTCTCATTCCCTCCCCTCCCCCCAATAACAAGATCACCATTTTGTAACTATGGAATAATGCAATGTTCTATTTTTTTATGCTTTAACCAGTCCAAATGTTAAAGATAAGAAAATGTTTATATTCCACATTTGAATATCAATTAAAAACAAAGTCAGGAGTTTAGAGGCAAAGGAGAGAAATACAAAAAGATGAATTAAAAAAAAAACATACCTTGAACTTTTAAAATAAGCCTCAGGTATGATTAAAAAAAAAAACTTGGCTCAACTCTGACAGAAATATCCATGTATCAAGAGACAAAAAGTGTAGCAAAAGCCTTGGCATATACAAAGTGATATATGACTATAAGAAGGAATGAAAGAAAATTACTTACAATGTACCGTAACTGTTGTGGAATCTATCAAACTTTCATCAGTCAGAGAACATCTGTATTCACCTGTTGCATTTCTTCTTACATCAGTCAATGGATAAAAACTGGAACTTCGAATTGGTCCAGGCTCTCCCTTTAAAAAAAAGATTAAAGAAAAGTTTGCAATACAGTAAAATAAGATGTTTGTGTTTTGTGTATAACTTCTACACAGCTTCTAGTTCACTTATGTTTTCAGGGTTTTTTATGTTATTGTTTCTGGTTCCAGCCTTCCTGATAAATTTTATGTAAAATTGATGATGTCACAGATACAGTGAACTAATGCATTGTGTTGTCATGTACAAATTTTAAAAGCACAACTGAATGAAATTTAGAGAAAAGCAAAAAATAACTGGGAAGGTAGGAATGGAAAGATGTGAGACTGATTAACAGAATAGTGTGAGAATGACACCTTCCTGTCTAAACCAAATTGTGGCTTCCCCAAATTTAAGAGGTTGCAATGTAAATAAATAAATAAAATAAAATAAAATAAAATAAATAAATACTTACAGGGATGAAAAATAAGAACTCCTGAGGTGGAGGATTACCATTTCCTGAACATTTCAGGGTAATGTTATCACTTTCCTTAATTGTTTTTCTTTGCGAAAGAATTTCAATCTGAACCTTTTCTGTGGGATCTGTAAAGCAACATAAACTGGTTAATAATCTGATTCTCCCAAATACATACGATAGGGTAAAATAAATCTGTGTCAAGCAAGGGCAATGAAGTTGTATGCATCAAGATTTTGATGCAAAATAAAAATGCTGGGGCTCACCCTGCAAATATTAGACTGTTTTAGGTGGGAAATCATCAGTTTGACAGTCTTGATTCAGAGCTTCTACTCTTTCTCTCCAAATGGTGCTCTCAAAACTTATGTCAGTACCTCATTTAGTAACTACATCAGCATATAGCAATAGCACTTAGATTTATATACCATTCCATAGTGCTTTAGAATACTCTCTGAGTGGTTTACAAATCTCAGCATATTGTCTCCAACAATCTGGCTCTTCATTTTACCAACCTCAGGAGGATGTAAGGCTTGTATCAACCTGGAGCTGGTCAGGACTGAATTCCTGGCTGTGGGCAGAGCTAGTCTGCAATACTGCATTTAACCACTGACCACCACTGCTCATATATGTGAAACATCACTGTAGAAAAGGGGTCTCCAAACTTAACAACCTCAAGATTTGTAGATGTATGTAGCTCAGACTGTCAAACACACAGCCCGCAGGCTGGATCCAGCCCATGACAGGCTGTGGAGTTGGCCTGTGGGGCTGTCCTGGAGATGGCCCTTGCTGTCCTCGACCCAGCCATGGCCACCCAGTTGGCTGCAATGACCAGGTCACCCTCCACCTGGTCCAAGGGCAAACAAATTTCTGATGCATCCTATGACGGGATCGATACTCCGATCTGAAACCCCGATGTAGATTTTCAATCATCCAAGTCATGGTTGTCCCAAAGGTGTTTTTCAAAAGGCAACTCTACTTTCTTGGGTTTTTTTCCTTGAAGACATTTTGTTTCTCATCCAAGAAGCTTCTTCAGTTTTTCAACTTTCAGAATTTCCTAGACAGCATGGCTTGCTGAGGAATTCTGGGAGTTGAAGTTCACAAGTTTTAGAATTGTCAATTTTGAAAACCACTACTGTAGAACCTTAGTGTAGTTCAGAATTTTGGAATGAAAGACTTAAATGTGTGCATGTGTTTGTGTGTGTGCATGCACATGCCTTTGAGTAAGTAGTCACTCCTGGCAACTGCTTATACATGCTCCTGCAGTTTCCTTGACAAAATTTTTAGAAGTTTGTCATTGCCTCCTACCAAGGGACGGACTAAGATTACCCAACTTGGCTTCATGTCTAAGACAGAGTTAGTACTCAGAGTCTTCTGGTTTCTAACCATGTGCCTTCACCATTAGATTCAACACACTGAAGCTAAATATATATAAAATAAAAATTATATATATTGAAAAATCATCCTGCAGCATATTTTGCCTGAAGGTACAGCTTCAAAAAAGAAATCAAATAAATCACGTTATAAATTAATCTCCTCTTTAAAATGTTTGTAAATTCAACAGGTATTTGGGGACAATCTAATTTTCCTATAGTCAATTGAGAATGTGTTACCTAAATGAACAAAACCTAGAATAGGGTAAATTATACATAGTCTCAGGTTTTGCCAATCATCATGAACATTGCTGAAAATTTTCAGAACTGCAGTTATGTATTCACAGAATACCCATTTGGAGAATAGCTACTTGGTTGCTTATTATACAGTAGTTAGGAGAAAATTCCACTGCATTGTGCAGGTAGTTTTGGCTGTAAGTCAAATATTAGGAAGCACAAGTTACAGCAGATTTCACTCTTGCTTATTTATTTATTTATTTATTTATTTATTTATTTATTTATTTATTTATTTATTTATCAAATTTTTATACCACCCTTCTCCCGAAGGACTCAGGGCGGTGTACAGCCTAAATAAAACACAATATATATACAATTAAAATCAAAATTTAAAATAGTGCATATTACAAAAGGCCAATATATAAAAATTTAAATTTAAAATTTAAAAAATTTAAAACCCCACAACAATAAAACCCAATTTAAAATGTTAAAAAACCATTATGCCAGTCCAGCTTGAATAAATAAGTATGTTTTTAGCTCACGGCGAAAGGTCCGAAGATCAGGCACTTGGTGTAGGCCAGGGGGAAGTTCATTCCAGAGCGTCGCTGCTCCAACAGAGAAGGCCCTACTCCTGGGGGCCGCCAGCTGACATTGTTTGGCGGACGGCACCCTGAGGAGACCTTCTCTGTGAGAGCGTACCGGTCGGTGGGAGGCATAAGGTAACAGCAGGCGGTCTCGTAAGTACCTGGGTCCTAAGCCATGGAGCGCTTTAAAGGTGGTAACCAAAATCTTGAAGCGCACCCGAAAGACCACAGGAAGCCAGTGCAGACTGCGGAGCAGTGATGTTACATGGGAGCCACGAGCGGCTCCCGTTACTACTCGCGCAGCCGCATTCTGGACTAACTGTAGCCTCTGGGTGCACCTCAAGGGCAGCCCAATGTAGACAGCATTGCAATAATCCAACCGAGATTCTTAACTTAAAAGGAATAAAGATCTTTTCTCAAAAGGGAAGGGCAAGTCATGGCAAACAACTGCATGTACATGAATATGTTATGCTTGTCTAATTTTTGGAAATTATCATTTATGTAAAATCTATGTTAGGAAGTTATTTATATGACAATAAACTTACAGTAAATGTCAGGGACTGCTGATTCTGATCGTATTATCTCTGGTCCAGATGGTCCAAAATATGTCACTGTGCAAGTGAACTGTGCACCAGTGTCATCCTTTGTAGGTTTATATTTTAGGGAAGATTTGATGGTATAGAGTCCATTGGCTTTATCTGCATCCGTTTGTTCATCTATGATAACAGCTTTTAAAAGAAAAGGCATGATTTACACAGTTATTTGCAAATAAAAAGTGCAAATTCTATTGATTCTATTTAGGACATCCAAGTGGAAGTAATACTTTTTTTTGTTTTGTTTACATTTATATCCCGCCCTTCTCCGAAGACTCAGGGTGGCTTACAGTGTATAAGGCAATAGTCTCATTCTATTTGTATATTTACAAAGTCAACTTATTGCCCCCCCAACAATCTGGGTCCTCATCTTACCTACCTTATAAAGGATGGAAGGCTGAGTCAACCTTGCGCCGGGCTTGAACCTGCAGTAATTGCAGGCTACTGTGTTCTAATAACAGGCTTCTTAACAGCCAGAGCTATTCCGGCCCCTAAGTTTACTAAGTTTGTGTATATCTAATCCTAAATTTATTCATTTAAATGGAATGATCGAATAACAACAATAGAGTTGGAAGGAATCTTGGAGGTCTTCTAGTCCAACCCACTGTTTAAGCAGGAGACCCTCTTATCACTGATGCACATAAGCAGATTGATACCCTAAGATAGGTTTGCATGCAGTTTAATTTGCCCTCCATATTCCATTTCCATTGTCATTTTTCAAAAGTTTACAGCACCTGGCCTCTTCGATGAGGAAAACAGAAGGAGCTTCACTAATTAAATATGGCAAGGTGACAAGAGCTATACGTGGAAGACAGAGACTTTAGTTAACAGAGAAGAAAGTAATGTTTAAAATATTTCCCCCCTTTTTTCAAACAGAAAACAATGCCTAATTGCAATGGGTCTAAATATGACAGGCTGAATAATTTTGGTTTAAAATCTTTTCAGACAATGAGCTGGTTTCAAAATTTTCAAATTTGAAAAGCCACTAAAATCAATGAGATCTGTTTGATTAAATCCTGTTGATTTTATGGGAATATAAAATCTATTTTATCTATTTCAAGTTCTATCCTAAACACAGTCAAATCTGCTTCCAACCCCTGACTTTAGAAAGCAAACAGCAGACTATTAAGCTTGCTCACAATATTGAAGTGCTTAATGGTGCTTCTATAACAAGAGGCAATCAATATCCAAAGACCTATGGCTTCCGTGGAAAAAATGACTGATAGGCAGCTTTAGTGATTGGTTTGGTAGCTTTCTAGAGAGATTTGTGTGACATGGGTGTAGATCATAAAAGGTACAGGAGCAGGTAAACTTTGATAGGAGGATAAAGGAGGTGGGTCATCTCCTTGGGAATTGAATGGCTTTATGACTTCATTCCAGCAAGCTAAAGTGTCAGTTATTGTCAGTTATCAGTGCGAAGTTGCCTTCCTAGAGATAAGCTGCTCTTCAGTATGGCTCCTGGACTCTGGGGAAGCTTCCCTCTTTTTGTAGACAACTCTTACAGAGGTAAGTGAGGGTGAGTGTTTGAGTTAGGTTTAGGGTGGGAGTGAGGGCAATAGGGTTAGGGCAAGGATGAGAATGAAGGAGAAAGAGTGAGGGACAGGCTGAGAGTCAGGGGAGGGAACAGTGGAGGGGGAATAGGGAGGGGAATGGCTGTGGGGAATGGGTAAAAAGGGGAAGTAAAAGAAGGTAAAAAGGGGAGGAGTGGGAGGATCAGGGAAGTTAGGAAGGGAAGGGAGCGGAAAAAGAGATGGAGTAAGATGCGTGGGAGAGGGGAGGGGGACAGGACAAAGAGGAGAGGGAAGGGAGGAAGATGAAGAAATGAGGGATGAAGAAGTGGAGTGAACCTGGTAGGAAAGGAGAAGGAAGGGAGACAAGACAGAGAGAGAAGGGAGGGAGGAATTCTTATGTCTTTATGACTTCATCAAGGCAGGTTATTACCAGAGCTAAGGGAGAGGGAGAAAGAGGATGGGGAGGGGAAGAACGGGGGGGTAGGGAAGAGGAAGGAGTGGATGACAAAGAGGTACAGTGGGCCAGGGTGGAGTATCAGGGGAGAGAAGTTGGGGAATGGGATAGGGAGAAGGGTGGGTAGGAATGAATGAATGGGGGGGGGGTGTTATTTTCATGATGTCTCAAGGTAAGTGAGGTTATCAGTGGTAAGTGAGAGCAAGAGAGAATGAGAGTGAGGGAAATGGATAGGAGCGGGGCAGAGGCAGGAAGAAGGAGGATAGGTAGGAGGAGGGGGAAGGGACAAATAGGTAGAAAGGAACAGAGGGGAAGGCAGGGTTGAGGGAGGGATGGAGAGACTGAGGGAGGACAAGGACAATGGGGATGTGAAGGGGGACAGGGAGGTGTAAGGGAGGGGCCAGGAACAAGCAGGGGAATGGGGAGAGGAATTTGGAGGAGAGAGGGATGTAGAGAAGGGAAGAGAAGTAGGGGCAAGGCCAGGGGAAATAGAATTAAATTAGAATTAGAATAAAATGTAAGAAATAAATTAGATTAGTCTAGAATAGAGTAGAAGTGAGAATTAGAATAGAATTAAATGTAGAAATGAATTAGAATAGAAAAGAGTAAGAATTAGAATACAATTAGAATACAATTAGAATTAGATTAGAATGGGATTAGAATAGAATTAAGAATTAGAATAGAATAGAATAGAATAGAATAGAATAGAATAGAATAGAATAGAATAGAATAGAACAGAATAGATGTAGAAGTGAAACAGATTAGAAGAGATTTGGAATAGAATAGAATAGAATTAGAATTAGAATAGAATTAGAATAATTTTAGAATTAGAAATAGAATTAGAATAGAACTGAATTAAAAGAATAGAATTATAATTTGAACAGAATTACAATTTGAATAGAATTAGAATAGAAGAATTAGAATTTGAATAGAATTTGAATTAGTGTACAAATAGAATAGAGTAATTAGAATTAGAAAAGAATTAGAAAGTATAGATTTAGAATAGAATTAGAACAGAATTATAATCTGAATAGAACAGAATTAGATTAAAATAGAATTAGAATAATAATTGAATTAGAATTATAGAATTAGAATAAAATTAAAATATAAAAGAATTAGAGTATTTAAGAATTAGAAAGCATAAAACAGAATTAGAATAAAAAGAATAATATAAGAATTACAATAGAATTAGAATTTGAATAGAATATAAATAGAAAATATCCGTAATAGAATTAGAAAGAATAAAATAGAATTAGAATCAGAATCACATTAATGAAAAGAATTAGAATTGGAACTATAGAACAAATAAAAGTATATATAAACAATATATGGTTGTTTCAGGATCAATTTGAGTTTTACACTGCCCTTGTTTTTTATACTGCTTTATTTATGAATCCATGATGCAATAATGCTGTGTTTCCCTGAAAATAAGACCCTGTCTTATATTTTTTTGAACCCTGAAATAAGCGCTTGGCCTTATTGCCACGTACTCAAAAGCCCGATTGGGCTTCTTATCAGGGGATGTCTTATTTTGGGAGAAACAGGATGATAATGGCTTATCAGCTGGTTATCACAAGAATCTGAAGCTGGTTTGAACTGAAAGGAAGTGACTGACCCCAAATCAGCCTGCTAGTTTTGGGCCTGAGGAGGACTAAAACTTAGGGCTTCTCATACAGCATTTAACAATTAAATTATGCTGGCTCTTAGATAACATTTTTAAAGAACTACTTTAAATTGCGTCAATAATTATTAAAAATTGTCAAAAATACAAAATTCAACCAACGTTGTTTACTGAGTTAATTGCAGCACTGTTAACAAGGCAAATGATTTCCACACTTAAAATAACTTACTTTAAACTGATTGGTGAAAATAAACAAATATGCATACAGTAACATCTATATACAAAATCCTACCTTCTTCGGCATGCTGCAAAATAGCTCCATTCTTAAACCATGTTATGTTTCCTGCAGGATAACCATCTCTTGTAATACATTCTCCAAGCTAAGAATTCAAATACAAGGTTTGGTTATGGATTTCAGCTTACTGGACATTGCATATTATTTTGTTTGTAACAGATAGCCTTCACTTAACGAACATTTATTCAGTGACTGTTCAAAGTTGTGATAGTGCTGAACTATTGGTAGATGTATCACGTCTTTGAAATACGACCACTGAGCCCCTCTAAGGCCATGTGATCAAAATTAGAGTCACCACCTGCATTTACAACAGAAGGATGTGCTTCAGCTTTACCTCACCCACCTATCAGTTGATCTCTGCTCTGCGTTCTGCTGCTCTTATCGCCAAGGGCAGAGAAAAGGTGGAAAAAGACATCAAATATATATTTGTGGCAGGGTGACAGAGTAAGTAGGATGATGGGATGGCAGAAGCAAAGCACAAAATGCTGGGTGAAGCAGAGAGCAGGACATTTGGGGCAGCAAGGCAGTGGAATTCAGGGTGAACAAAAAAAATGGAAATGGATGAGTACGACAGGTAGGTTTGAGGAGTGGCTTAAAGTGAACATGGGAGGTCCTAGCGTAATGACTGTGACCAGGACTACTGAAATTGCCAACCCTAAACAATGTGGTCACGTCATTTTTCATCTAACGACTACACCACTTGATAATGGAAATTCTGGTCTCAATTAGGTCATCAAGTAAGGACTACAGATATACTTAAAATTATTAATTTCAACACATCTATTCCTATATACCTTTATTAAGACAAGCTGTCCTCATAATGAGGGATGGTAGTAACAGTGCTGCAGATGACAATGTTTTTTTTGCAGTAACAATTCCAATATACTAATATGGGATTCACACTAAATTGCTCTGCTATGCCTTATATTTACATATAGAATGTCTGAAAACTTTCCTGTTACATTTTGACTTGCAAATTCTTTATTTCATTAAGCTTTTAAATCAACTGTTGTATATCTCAGAGCTTATATAATAGATAGATCATTATATATGTATAAATCAAGGGCAGGGATTTGAATTCCAACTCCACTCTAAGTAAGTAGCACGATTAATCATTAGAGATCATGAGAATTTAAACATCTGGAGGACATTTTCCTCAGTCCTCACATACTCTCTATTCATTTTTTACTCCTAGTGTAACTACTGAAACATAGACATACTATGAAAGAAATATAAGAAATTAAAGCATGATATATATAAGGATAAGATTATTTGAAATAATCAAATAAATGGAGATATCATTGGGCTATAAAGAAAACCCTGCATGAAATTAAAAAATAAAATACATATGTAAGATATCCATTAAACCATAATACAAGTAGTCCTTGATTTACAACCACCATTGGGACTGGAATTTTGGCCATTAACTGATGCAGTCATTAAATGATTCATCATGACTAGATCCAATTTTATGTTCACTTTTATTGTAGTTGATAGGCAAATCACCATTGTGGTTAAGTAAATTACATGGTGGTTAAGCAGATCACAAAGTCGTTAAGTAAATCCTGCTTCCCCAATTGAGTGTGCTTGTTGGAAGCTGGCTGGGTAGGTCGCAAATTTCGACCATAAGAAATTGCAACCATTGTAAATAAGAGCCAGTTACCAAGCGCCAAAATTGTGATCATATGACATGTTGATAGTATGACAATTGTAACTTTGAAAATGGGTCATAAGTCATTTTTTTTCCCAAGGCGTCTGAAACCTTGAACTATTATTAAATGAATGGCCATAAAATGAAGACTACCTATTATTATAGCTAGGAAGGGAAGGTGATGATAGTACATTGTTTTCCATGTATAAATCCCATAGATAAAGGCTATGGAATCTTTACAAATGTTCAGATTGCAAAACGTAGAAAATAATTCTGCTTGAAATGTTTTCCTAATAAAATGTATTTTGAGCATCCTCCTTAAAGACCAGGCTACTTTAGATTTAGCAGCAATTTATTCCATATATAGGTTTCAATATGCAGAAAGATGTATTTACATACAATCTGTAAAATGTGGCCAATTTATGTAGGATGTAGTCTATCTTTAAGCCTTTTTTATTATAAAATAACTTCTTTTTTTATAACTATATTCTTTTCTGTTTGCTGCCCAATACGCTACATAGCATAGGAGGATCTAATGAAAATATTAATATTGCTTTTCTCTTTGTCCTAACATAAGGCTTCCCTTTGACATACTAAATTCATGTAAAAACCAGCAAAATAAGACAGCTGTTAAGTCCTGTAAGGCTGGCAAACTCACAAAACAAGGTCAGCCTGGATTTCTGTAACAGAATTTATGATAGCCGATGGAAGTAATTCTCCCGCTCAACGTACAGCTATGGTAGTATAATTGAAGTGGAGTTGCTCTGTATCTTCCCCATAAAAGGAAGATTCCACAAATCCCTTTTGTGGATTTAAGTGTCCTTTTGCCACAGTCTCTTTTCTATTCCGTTTTCTAAGACATTGCATAACAGATCAGCTTAAAGGTATTTAACAGGAAAAAAAATGTTCACTTACCAGTTTCAGCTCTTCTGTTTCTAGAAATTCTGCTTGATTTACAATTTCAGGTTCTGATGGCTGCTCTGTTTTGTTTCATTTTTTGTTTTTAGTGAAAGAAGATGATAAAAACTTGGGTTATATTTCAGCTTTTAGATATTTGGGACTGAATCACATACAGGGAGTCCTCAAGGCATGACTGCCCGGCACCATTCAAAGTTATAACAACACTGAGAAAGTCATTTTATAGTCCTTCCTGCACTTACTACTATCACAGCAACTCTGAGGTCCTGTAATTGAGATCGAGCGCTTCTCAACAAGTGGGAATTTGCAACCTTTGCAGTGTCCCATAGTGACTGCCATTTGCACACTTCACAGCTGACTTTCAACAAATGCAATCAATAGAGAAGCCAGCAATAAAATCACAAATCAATCACATATCTCACTTAATGACCACAGGTGATTTCTTAATAACTTCACAGAAGTAAGGTCCTTAAGTCAATTGCAACCATGCGATATCTTGCTTATCAATAACACAGTAACAGAGTTGCCAGGCCTAACTGTAGGCATTAATTAAAGGCTACCTGTATGCAGATTTCTCAGCATGGATGGAATCAAATCACGTGAGAAACTGAAAACTTCATTGTAATAGAATTATATTTTCAAATTATGTATACAAAGTACTCAAATAATTGTAACAATACTGATAGATCTAAGCCATCTGTTACCAACCAGAAAAAGTACAAGTTGTAAATATTAATAAATATGTTGACTCAATTGACAACTGAGAGAAAAAAGCAATTTCAGCTCTAGAAATCATCAAGAAATCACTTAAAATAAAATTGTCAATATTACAATGCATTTATAAAAACCTAGTAAGATCGCCTGTGAGATACTGCACAATTCTAATTACCACATTTCTAAACAGATATAATAGATTTATAGAAAGGGTAATAAAAATTAATTGATAACTCAAGTGAAATCCTTATAAGAATAAGCTACAATGTTTGGTCCTTTTAGGCTTGGAAAAAAGGTAATGAGAATATGGGGAGGGAGGGATGTGGTGTTATGATTAAGATATCACATGACAAGATGATATCCACTGACTTGCATGACATTAAAAAGGCATTGAATAAATTAAGGGAGGATAGATTTATCAACTCTCATGAACAGTCAATGTTATATCTGAGTAGGGACAGCATGTCCACAATACCAGATGAAAGAAAATAATATGAGAGACATAGTTCCATTTCCCGGTTGTGAAAAGCCTAGAGCAGGGGTCACCAACCTTTCGGACCTCAGGGATGACTAAATTCATAATTTTAAATCCTGCAGACCACTAATATGCATTTTTAAAAAAGATAAATAGTATTTAGTGCAATATAAAAAATGCAAATAATTTTTCTGCGGACCACCAAAATTTTCTCACGGACCACCAGTTGGTGACCGCTGACCTAGAGTCATCTGTTTGGCAAATTTTGAGAAAAAAATGCTCAATTAAAATTGGCAGGACTATTCTTATATCTCATGGTAAATTAACCTCCCAAAAACTAAACATAGGTTGGAGATTAATGGAACAATTACAACACTCATCTATTCTCTCTCTCATTAATTTGACAGCAAGAGTTATTCGTTAAATGATTTCTCCTAGAAATCCTCCCCAACTTGCTTCATAGATCATAGATTTTAGTTTTTCAGTGCTATAAGAAAGAAGTGCTCCTTCTTACCACCCAGCATAGGAATAGAGCAAAGAATATATGAAGCTATTATTGTTCCACATTAGTTTTTAGAGAAAAGCTTTCTTGAAGAATGAGTACAAAAACAATCTCTATATTACTCTTGATGCATATATATTCCCATGCAAGTTCCACTGGAGTTATTTATTATAGTACATAAGATGTAGATAAATATTTGCATTCTAATTTTGAATATTAGATATTTACAAGTGTTTTTAAATGTGTAAAAATTGGGTTTCAATCTGAGGGAATAAAAATTTGTTCTAGCACATATGCTGAATCTTTTCAAATTATTGTTCAAAAAGTGAATGCTTAATGACAAACCCTTATGTTAGAGAAGTGATTGTTTACAGTTTTGTGTACTTTTCGCCTCAGCTCTACTAATTTTAATTACTGAATTTTTAGACCAGTATTTCTCAATTTTGGCAACTTTAAGATATATGGGCATCAACTCCCAGAATTCTGGGAGCTAAAGTCCATGTGTCTTAAAATTCCCAAGGTTGAGACATATTGTATTAGATAATCCTTTCCCAGGTTGATGTAATCCAGATGGGAAGTACTAAAAATTTCAGAATTGCAATTCACCATTTTTTTCAGGGAATATTCAACCCCTTACTTTGGAAGGCACCATTTTTGACAAGCATGATAACTGCAGGAAAAATGTTCCATGAACTGAGAAACTGAGAATTGCAGTGCAATAAAATCACAGGCTAGAACAAAGTAGCTGGGATAAAAGTTCAATTTGATTTAAATTAACTTTAATACAATCACTAGGATTATTTTCCATGTAATTTTTAATTTATGTTAAAGGACAAATTACAATTCATTGGTAATTTTTGAAGAGAAGTCTTGAAGGCTTTCAGTGGCCTTGACGTCATTCTTCTGTTAGAGAAATTAAGTGGTACTTACTGAAAACTTTGACGAGTGTAGCCTGTTCAAAGACATTGTCTTCAGTTACAAGCATGCATACAAATTTCTTTTCATCTCCAATTCTTGCATTATTAATGGACAGGGTATAATTTTCAGAAAGATTTATTCTGTCTTTGTATTCTGGTACATTGTCATATTGTGCACTTGGCTTTTTTGCAGATCGCAAAGCAATAGACTCTGAAGCCTTGTTTGCAATTTCCTAGAAGGGGGAAAATATTTATCAAATTTATACAGCTGCATTTCTCACACCAGATGACTCTATTATCTCTCTTTCAAATGTTTTATGTCACTTCAATAATTCAGAGCTCTTCATATATAATACTTATTTTATATTTACACAATACACATTATGAACAATTAAAATACATTCAGTTTTTCAAGGCTTCTGAATCCAATTTTTTATTTAAATGCATTACAACCCTGGGAAATGACTGAAAGCAAACTATTAAGATTTGGCCATTGGGGAACCAGTTTCCCAGATCATGGCCAGTTTCCAGATTTCTAAGTAATAGCCCACAGTGACTTAGATTGTAGACTACACAAAGCTTATGAGTTTGTGAGGCATTTACAATACAGCATGTCATTCAAAAGATTTTTTTTTAAAACTCTGTGGAGCACAATAAATCAATAGTTGTTAAACAGTTTAACCCACCCAGTTAACCCTTTCCCCAGTCTTGACTAATTCTACTCTGGTATGTTGTGCCTGATTACTTCTCATTACAGAATAGAGTTCTAGAAATACAATAAAAGAAATTTCCTCAATTCCTATTTAAAATCTCTGAGTTTATTTTTCCTACTCTGGAAGAAGTAGGTTTTCATAACTTCTTTTAATCTTTCAGCATTCCTATGTAGAAGTATGTTAGCAAATCACAATAGAATAAAACTCAAGTGTATGTATGTGTTCACCTTTGTGTGTAAGTTTACACTGTTTAGGTAGTTCAAGCCGAAGAATATATTTCAGCAGAAGATTTTGGGGTAAAGCAGATATATATGAGAATCAAATCACAAATTAACTCTGTAGTATTATCTCCACAAAATAAGCTTGTATGCCAGGTTGGATCACCAGAACTAGGCACAATTCCAGAGATTAATTGCATATTAAATGTGATACTACCTGCAGCATCAAAGTCAAATTGTTGCTCAGTATGTGTTAGGAAAACATAACTGAAGAAAGAAAGTTAAACAACTCATATTTATCTTATTGCTCCAACAAATATTTTGTTCAGTGCTACTGTAAGAAATTATTTAATTCAACAGATTTCATCATATGCAGCAAAAAAATTATCACAAAGTACCCAATTTTGAAGAAATAAAAATCACTAAGCATCTGAAGAAGCCTTTAATTTGATGAGCTCAAGATCTACTGATATAATGTATCTTGAGAATCCAGGCTGAGAAAGACTTCTCTGAGGTAAGCACCTTGGTTTATTTCTAGTAAAGCCAAAGAGATTATACTACCTAATGCAATGAGTTACCGTACTACTGAATCTGTGCTATCCCATCTTTTTTCTTGCTTTGTTGAATAGTTGACAATATTGTTAAAATAGCTGCTAAGGAGAAATATTCAAAGCTTGTAAAACCCAAGTGAAAAAACTATTAAAGTGAAAAAATATTTAAAGTGAAAAAAAAAAGAAACTTTAGTCACCATTATTCTCCCTCCCTGAAATAATTAAATCAGAACTGTTATAGCCAGTAATCTAGAATTTGACATATTTCCATTCTGCAAACAAGAGACCCTCAGTTGGTAATTGCATAGAAGATATATGTGTTTATAATTATGTTTACACTTGTATCTGTCATAAAATACATGCTTGATAAAAATAAATAAACAAATAAACAAATAAATAAATATTTACTGAAGTCTTATCTCTTTGGCATTCCAGCACTTTCTTGTACTATTGAGTAAAGGTAGAGCTTTTTTCCCCAAGCCTTTGTGTAGTGCACAACTCAGATAAACACACATAGACTGAGTAATTCACCTCAGGACATTTCTTTGCCAAAACAAAACAAAAGCCAAATAAAGGGAAAAAAATCACAAAACCTAGAAAGCCCTTTCTTTCTTTGTTAGAAAGCTACAAATGTATTATTGGTTGCTGTTAGAATGAGCTATTTATTCTGTAGTGCTTTCAACATGCTATGAGAAGCGGGAGCAACCACAACAATTTTTATTAGCATTCTGCTGGACCTGTATTTGGTCTCCTTTATGCAGGCAATGCACTTTCAGACACAGTATGACACACAACTATTGATTCTATGAACTTGCTTCATGTTGCTATAGTGAGCATGAAAAACAGTGTGTATAAAACAATGTGAGCGTAATAAAAACATAGCAATAGGCTTTTTACCACCATGAAACACTTGGTCTAACAACTATGCAATCTGTTTCAAAATGAGTGAACAAATTATTATGGTTCTTTTATCCTAATGAACTCTTAAGAGAATGGCATATTGCTAATAAGCTTCTGCATAAAAAACACCAAAAGACTTACTTATATCACACATTTAACATAAAATTTTAAAGACCTGAATATTTCCAAACATACTTTATTCAAACAATATTATTCAGACATATTTTGAATAATATGTTTACTAGTCCCACAAAATTCCTCCTACATTGCAATAACAGAAATAATTTAAGATAATTTATACTTACATATTTCCATTTTGCAAACAAAAGACCATTAGGAACTTCTAAATGGCAAGGCAAAACAATGGTATCTCCATATACTGTGTTTACTGTATATAATCCAAGTCCTGTTAAAAACAATAAGAAAAAACTATTAATTATAAAATATTGGATTTTTCTAAGTCTTAGCTAAAGCGTATGTACAACTGAAACAGATTTTCAAAATTAATTAAATAATTATTTAACCAATGTTAAAAAAAAATAACATTCGTGTTGCATTGAATATTTGTTGTCCTTAATTCATCAACATTCAAAATGAAGCTGGCAAAGTTGGCAAAAACTCTGTGACAGCAATTTTAGAAGAACACTGAGCTCCATACGTTTTTAAAATTATTTTTTATCGAATTTTTTAAAAAAACAAAACAAAAACAGTGGACTTTGCTCCACGTCTCTGGTTTTTTAACATCTATGTCAAATCTAATTTACTATGTCATATGTTCTCAGTTTATATATAGGTTTACATATCTCCTAATTCCATTTATATCAAGTATATACCATGTTATTACTACTATTACAACTCTATACATATTTAGTATAACTACAGCATATTTAGTATAACTGAGCTCCATACTTGTGGAACATCCAACGTAAGTCTGTAATTTGCAGTATTTGCATATTTATATATTCATATACATTTCATATTTTGTGATTCCCCACCCCTCTTTTTCCTCAGTGCAGGTGAATGCCTCCATAGCCACTGCAGAGCACACTACATCTGTCTGAATGACATGCTGTAGTAGTGCACAATTCTTTCTTATTAGCCACTGGAACAATAGATTGTTCTCAAGTATTCTTATTCTATATTATTTCTGAATTAGAGACTTTCCAAAGATGGCAAAAGTTTCAATGCTAGCATACAAAATTTCCCAGTGAATTCTGGATTCTTTGGAAGTGTAGCATTACAAGTGATCTAACTTAATCCCAGTGGTATGGTAGGATTTGGAAAGTTTTAAGTAATTTGGAAAATAACAGCTTGGATTCTCAAAAGAGATTGTGAGATATGTGAGGAAGTGAAGTTAAGATTGCTCTTTCAGCGCTTGCATAGACAGGCTGCATCCCTAATTCCCCAAGGCCAGGCTCAGCTTACCCACCGCCTCTCTAAAAAAGGCCATGAAAATTTACAGTTTCAGAAGCTTGAGAGGAGATGGGAACCATACGCTGATGTTTTCAGGAATCTGTCAATGTTCATAAACAGCTTTACCCCACTTCTGTCCTTAGTCTACAAAAGGGAAAGCTAACACAGTAAAGGTGTATAGTAGTAGGACAAAAGGTGGTAAGAAGATAGAAAGCAGGTGAGAAGGTAGAGGTAACATCTGGTAATTACAACTATTACAGGCAAGCAAGAGGGCTGTGAATCAACTGTCAGGATCACAAAGTATGATAAGCAGCATGTCTTGGTGTGATTCCTGCTTGGAGCTTGGCTTGGAAGCTCAAAAGCAACATTGCTTAAAACTAAAAGCCTGGAGTTTGGTAGCAACAAAGTAAGAGCAACCACACTCAGGAAATACCTAATCCCAACAATTACAAGAACTTTGTATGCAAACTTTAAGATACTTGCCTGTTGCAAGGATAAAGCATCAAAGACTTATTTATGGCTACATCAACTCACAATGAGTAGGAGAGAGGAATTTACCAGGACACCAACCTATTGTTAGGGAAGATGTATGCCACAAATAAGCATTTGATAGTTATCTTCTATACTACAATGTGTCAAAACAAAGAACCCTTACAAGGCTATAAAATATTTTAATAGCCTTGAAAACTAGGTTTTTGCATCTAAGATTAATCATATCAATTATTTTCTTTAATTACAAGTAAATTTGAATTCAATGTTTTATCCCCAAGAGCCAAATTGTGACTTCTAATAATAAAAGCAACATATCCTTACTTAGCCTAAGAAGTAACTCCAAACTCTGTAATTTATCCATGCTATCATTTACTTCCCGGTACAGCATTATGATATGCAATCTGTTCATTTAAAATAGATACCATACAATACCTTGATCAGTTTGTACTCAAAACAAATGGTCATGAATTGTTCCAGGAAGATTAGATCACATATTTAATACACAGAAATATAGGTACTTGAGGGATCATCTTATCCTACTCTGCATAGATATATTCCTTATTTTGATTTTGGAGTAATGTATGCAAGCCACAAAAATAAAAAAAAAATGGTGGAAATGGGGAGAGCGGTTACAAAAAGAGTTCCCTTAGTTCATATTTATTTAAAGTATAATAACAAATCTTAATAACAATACAGTACACTGTAGTATTTTTTCTGCTGTTGTATCTTTGGAAAATATCATCCTTTATAATTTACATTTTCTACAAAAATATTAAAAGTTATGTAGAAGAAATTATTTACAATACAAATGATACCCAGGAGCAGCTCTGGTCTCATGCCTTATAATGATTTAAGATGCTTGATGATTATGTGGCATCAAGTTTGGTCAATTTTTAGAAACAGTGTAGTTTTTCTTCAGAATAATCTGACCCCCATCTGATCCCTAAGGTTTTCCAGTGATGCACTGTGTAATTGTTTATCCATCTTGCAGTTTTCATTTATTTTTCTTTCTTCTATATTTCCCTCCCTCCAGACAACTCTGGAATGATTTGTTCTATTTGATTCATTTGTTTTATTTCATGGTATTCCCAGGAATCTTCTGCAACACCAAGATCAAAATTGTAAAAATTCTCTTCTGTGTTTACAATTACTTGACTAAAGCATCAGAGGAAAAATTATCTGATCTTAGAAAGTACAAACATATCCTAGTACCTGAATATCCTTTCAAAGGTTTTTGCTACTTTTCTAAGTGCTAGTATGTGGTTTATTTCCTGATTGCTAATTCCTTAAGACTGATAATTGATCCTAAAAGGCAGAAACTATCCATCACTTAGGAGCCATGGTGGTGCAGTGGTTAGAATGCACTATTGCAGGCAACTCTGCTGACTGCTAGAAGTTGATCCTGACCGGCTCAAGATTGACTCAGCCTTCCATCCTTACAAGATCACTAAAACGGGGACCTAGATTGTTAGGGGTAATATGCTGACTCTATAAACCGCTTAGTGAGGATGGGAAAACACTATGAAGCGGTATATATAAATCTAAGTGCTATTGCTATCACTTCAGTATCCTCACTGTCAATTCTAAGACTAGTGGCTACACTTGTTATGGTTAGTTTAGTCTTTACATTTAAACTTAGTTTCATTTTTGTGCTCCTTCACTTTTATGCCAGTGCAGATCAGTTGCATTTCTGGCTCTTGAAGTACCGTGGTACCTCAGTACTCACTGTTAAGTATATAAGAGTATAAAACCATTAATACAAGAGTATATAACCACTGAGTCCTTTTCCAACCTAAAGCCAGGCTATATTACCATTTTCAATCTGCATTGTGGGCTTTTGCTAAACTCTTCCTTGTTTGTTTATTTTATTTTATTTTATTAATTTATTTTATTTTATTTTATTTATTAATTGGCCACCCATCTTACCTCAGGGTAACTCTGGGTGGCTTTCAATAATAAAAAAACCCTGTAAAAGCATAACTAAAATACTACACAGAGCTAAATACACAGCCCAAGTAAAAGATGGGAAGGTCAGAGGTCGCACCTGTTGTTAATCAATCAACTACTTCCACTGCAATGCTCTCCCACTGGAGCTCCAGCCAACTGGCAGGGCCAGTTCTTAGGTTCTTATAGAAGATGAGAAGGGTTGGAACCAACCTCACCCCAAGAGGCACCGTATTCTACAGGGCAGGCACACTAGCAGAGAAGATCCCACCAGTGTGAATACTCAGGGCAAAGAGGCCCACAACATACCTCCTCTGCTGGCACAGATGGGATAGGCCAATCATAATGGCACGAGATGATTCCTCAGGTACCTATATTATATTTCTGTGTATTAAATCTGATGATGCTCATGCATGTTGGAATTATTTGGGCTATTGGAAGACTGTTATCAATGAAAAAATAATTGGATTGGCAAAAAGTGATATGTCAATCTTGCTTCATTTCAGTTTCTAGTCCAACTACCGTATTTTTTGGAGTATAAGATGCACCTTTCCCCCCAAAAAAGAGGGTGAAAATCTGGGTGCGTCTTATACTCCAAATGTAGCTCTGCCCAGCTTCTAAAAGGGAGGTTTCAGAGACTGAAAAAAGCATCAGAAACGGAGCTTGAGGAAAAAAGCCCCAAACGGAGCTTAGAAAAAAAAGCCCCAACAGAGCTTCAGAGGCTTTTTTTCTGAAACTCTGTTTTGGAGGCTTTCAGAGGCAGAAAAAAGTTTTTTCTGAAACAAAGTTTCAGAGGTAGAAAAAAAAAAGCAAAAAAAAGCAAGGCACAGAGCTCACAACCAAGGAAACCTTCCCAAAAACTAAGGTGCGTCTTATACTCTGAAAAACACGGTATATCTTCCTCAATATTCCAACCTTGCCATCCCAGTCTCCACTATTAGCAACACATTTTATTGCACTTCAAAACTGTTCTGAGACATACATGGTGTTTCAGGAAAGGAAGAGTCAGAAAGGGTGTTTGCAGTAGAGCAAAAAGCTCCAAGCAAAGAAAAAGGAAGATCAAATAAAACAAGCTAATTGTACATGAAAACAGAAATGCACCAAATAGGCTTGTACATTTGGAAAGTATGCTATTGCTAAATGATTTATTAGGGTCTTAATATACTTCTAACCAGCCTTCCAAGGCCACTGCTTCCAGATCCACTGTACAACTATTAGCATAATTACATAATTCAGATGTTAAATAAATTGGCTTATAATTTGTCCACCACTATTAGATTCAATGAATGCTAATTGTTCTTCCTTCAAAAGAAACAACTAACATGTAATGATAGACAGGTAGTCCTTGAGTTATGAGCACAATTGAGCCCAAAATTTCCATTGCTAAAGCCAGACAGTTGTTGAGTGAGTTTTGCATCATTTTACTTGCTACAGTTGTTAAGTGAAACATTGCAGTTGTTAAATTGTTACTAAGTTAGTAACATAGTTGTTAAGTGAATCTTGCTCCTCCACTTATTTTGCCTGAAAGAAGATTGCAAAAGCTGATCACATGATCCCGGGACACTGCAATCATCATAATGCATGCCAGTTGCTAAGCATCCCGATTTTGATCATGTGACCATAGGGAAGCTGCAATGGCTGTAAGTGTGAAAAACAGTCATAAGTCACTTTTTTTAGTGCCATTGTAACTTCAAACACCCACTGTCATACCCCAGGATATAACTTTATTTACTGTTGTTGCTCTCTATCCCCATCTAGTGGCCTAATGGATAAATATGCCCCAACATACGATCTTTATATATTTTTGTTGCTCTCTAACCCCATCCAGTAGCCGGACGGACAAATACCAATTATATTGTTTGAAGCTGACTCCATCCCAATACCCATCAGCCCGCACTCTCAAAACAAGTGCACACTGGTAAGCCAGACTCCATTTCCTTTAGCATTTGGAGAAGGCAGAAGCACAAGGAAGAATCCATCTTAATCTGTGACACATGGTCATCCAAGGACAAACCCACATCCCACACACAGAGCATCGCTGGTGAGATTTAAATTGCTTGTATTTATTAATTGTTATGTTCAGCAGTAACTCAATACTGTCTGTCTTCTATTTGGTTCTCATAGTATGCATCCCCATTTCCCCCAGTTTCACCATATCCTGTTCTTTCAATAAAGCATTCAGATCTACATTATCTATGAGCAAACATTTGATAGAAAATAATGAGAAACTAAAAAAATGTTACAGTATAAACCTACATCATACGCACATTAATACAGCCTAAAACAATTGATCAGCACTTTTATCTAGCAAATGAACAGTGATGCACTCATCTATAATATTTTGTTTCATTCTCTAAATTAAATTTGGTCAATCCCATCTAGAGCACAAGCTGAAAACAAGCTATTTTATCATTTAATTTAATGAATATAGCAGTCTGACCACTAGATGGTGCTAAGGAAATATAAACTTTCTTTGATTGCTCAATAAATGTGCTAACATTTATAAATTAATGACAAATATAAATTTACAAAGAAACCCACCCATAACCCAAACATCTATAAACTAGGCTGTTAAAAGAATGAAAAGCCACCTTTCATTTGAAATCTACAAGCTGTGTCAGAACACGGAAGAAATTTGACATTTTTCACTGTATGAATTGAGACCACAGACAGAACCTATTTTTGCATCTGATAAAAAGGAGGATAAGTATTTGCTTTCCTGCTTAAGTACACTAAATGTCATTGTAAAAGAATGTTCCTGTGTGAGTTTCATTGTTGATCTTTTCTCTTTTCTTTAAAACAATGCATTTTAACCCCTCCAAGTTGCTATAGTAACAAATGCACAGTATCAGTCAACACATAACTTTGGCTGTGTAAATAGAATTGCTGGGTGTGGGTGGATGGTGGAGTCTAGGGCTGACAACACACAGTCTACAACATCATTCACAAAAATAAAAGTTTCCTTTGGATTTTTGCTATGCATGTAAACATAATAAAATATTGCAGAGAAAAAGTGAATCCAAGTAAAGTAAATAGTTCGCAACTCCATATATTAAATATAGCCATCATGTTAAGATACCACAAAGATATATATCGAAATAAAAAAATAGAGTCCTGTGGCTCTTTAAAAAATAGGTTTAAACTGATCTTCGCTAAACTATCCATGGTAGTTTAAGATGTGTCCATATAAAAAGTTTTCAAAAACTAAATAAAGAATAAACACTTTCGAATAAAAAAGCTTAATGCTTCTTTAAAAGAAAGACCCAAAATATGTCATCATTAATGCGACTTTTCAAAAGGTCCAGTAAAGTATTACATAATATCTCATATGTGAATCTATCTATCTATCTATCTATCTATCTATCTATCTATCTATCTATCTATCTATCTATCTATCTATCTATCATCTATCTATCTACTAACCTATCTTCCTCCCCACTACCTCTAAGCCAGCATCAAGTAAAACAACATATCAGTGATGCTGTAATTCAAAATTCTCTACAACAAATAACAATCTGAAACAATAAAAACTTAACTATAGAAATAATTCCCTCTGGCATTTTAACATCAATGGCATCATGTCATATACAAATCATATAATATTATATATAAATGTAACTGCAACCATAAAAAGTTTATTGAATAACTCTCCAGATAATTTCAGATATACCCAACTGAGACATTATAATCATCCCCAGATAAAAAATGCCTTTTGAAAAACATCATGTTGAGAGAAGCTGTTGTAGTTGCTACTCTTTGAAAATGCATGCCAGAAAATGTTAAGCGACTGAAGTAATATATTACACTGGGCGTCTTTGTTATTCTTAACACAACTAACCTGAATTAAGTATGAAAAAGAAAAATATTACATTATGCTATTAAAAGTCCACAATTCACAGGAATCTATTATTTTTACAGAAAATAATTTTATAGAAAAAGTATAAATAGCCCATCACAGTTGTGCTCCACTCCTACACAAAAACACATTTGTTACTTTGTTTCACTACTGAGTGAAAAAAATGTTGCAATATTGTTGTGAAGACATAACCTAAAGAGAATGGATGCTAACACTCCTGTTTACACTACAGTTGCATAATGATTTAACATGTTTACTTGGAAAACCTTACAATCTTTTAATAGTAATATTATTAAACAACAGGTTCTTTTTTTATTATTATTTGCATTTATATCCCGCCCTTCTCCGAAGACTCAGGGCAGCTTACACTATGTCAAGCAATAGTCTTCATCCATTTGTATATTATATACAAAGTCTTGTGAAGGATGGGAAGGTTCTTGTGAAGGTTCTTGTGAAGGATGGGACAAAACTTGTTCTAGATTTATACTTTCTGACTTCTACTGGTGGCTATTTATCTCTGTGCCTGTATCTAGATGTGCTGTGGTTACTTCTAAGAATTCTTATCTATGGATATTATGAATTTTCAACTATTTATTTTCCCCCTTACCTTTACAGGCAGTTGAAGTGCCTAGCCCTGTGTAAAGAAACAGGTTTATTTAGAGAGCTTAGGTGGCTCCTGCCCAGCTATGAATTGTGGAGGAAACCTAAAAACGGACATCACTTAGAGCTACCCATTAGTCGTCTTAGATTGAGCCAGCTTTCTTGCTGGCTGGCATTTTAATATTTTCAGCCAAGAACTGGTTGTTGCATCCTGAATTATTGCAGAGACTCATAGTTTTTGACTGAGAAAGGAAAGGTATGTTACCAGCTGCCAGCTGGCTGCTGGAATTTCATGGAGAAATTGTCTTGGACATTTGGCTCTGTCCCTCTTCTAAGCTTTTGGCTGCTTGGTACCTAATTTCTGTACCACTTTACCCATGCCAGCAATCTCCTGCTACATGCTGCACCAAGTTGTTTTTGCTGTGGTATTTCACTTTAACTTTCTTTTTTCTCGCTCTTCCACATGACTGCAATCTCCCCTTCTTAACATATCCACCACACAGAAGCCCTGAAGGTGACATCCTCTTACAGTTGGAAACTAGATGTTTCAGACTTCCTTAAAATCTGATGTGGGGGGAGGGGGAGAAAAGGGACGTATTTTCATTGACATCTGCGAAACTGTCCCTCCACCTTTATTTAAATTTTGATATTTACTAAAAAAGAAGAAGAAAACAACAAGCTCTTTCCTTCCTTTTTCCTTGCCTTCCTGCATGGAATTTTTTTTCACCAGTCATTCTATGAAACACTGATGACAGGATGCATAGTTTGTATACTTACTTGATCAAATTATCTTTCTTAAAAATGCGATTTCAGCACAAAACTCTTTTCTTTAACTGAACAGTACTTTTTAGCATTGTTATATTACATTTCAAACTCTAGAGAACAATAATTCAATATAGACAACAACTATCTAGATTAGTTCTTATACATGTCTTCCAATATTTTAAAGGTTTAATATTAAATATTATTTAAATAGTTTTCTGGCAGCAACATATTCTCTTGAGGCCAAATTAAGGTAAACAAACTATTTAATATTGTTGTCTGGACCTAATATGGCATAACAGTGACTACTCTGAAAAGCTTTTATTGTAAAAGTTACCATCTATAATACATTTCATACATCATGCAAGTTGTGTTTGCATGTGTGTCTAAGAATGTGTAAGTGAGAGAGTCATATAGAAGTGGCATTTGCTAAAATGACCTGTGTAAAATTATGACTTGTCTTATAAAAGCTTCAAAAATGTTTTTCAATAAAAAAAATCAAAGCATTTACATTTCAGGGTTTCTTTAAAATCTTTTTAAAATATCAATACTATTTCATTTGTGGATATTAGCCTAACCAGAAATTATTTCTCCTGAGGCATAAATAGTTTGCTATTTTTAGCAAAAAAAAACCCATATTTTTCTTTTTTAATTGTAATATCTTCTTATGAATTATGAGTACCTTGTATATGAACAGTCATATTAAAAATAAATTAACCAATGTTTTTGCCCATTAACTTATCTACAATATTTACTTATTAATAGTGCCACATTGCTATCGGTATTGTTTTAATTAGAATGTTCACATATATACATTTTTAAAAACTTAATTAAGCTGAGAAAAAGGCTGTCTTGCTTACTTGTTATAAATATTTTATTATTCAGTACAGATACTGCTGTGAACTGAAACAGGAAATATTTCTCTTATTTCCCCATCTGAAACCCCAGGGACTCTGTCTACAGATGTAGATATACGTATATATACTTGGTGTATGTACCTGGTTATCTACAATATATGGGAAAAAGTAATTCTTGAAATAATACTGACATCCTACTCTGGAGTAGATCAAAGGCTATATGAGTGTGTGAAAATATATACAGTGATAGTGATATATAACAGAAAAAAAATTCAACATTATCATCTTTTCCTTGTAAAATAATAAACTTTAAAAAACATAACCAACTACCACATTAAAACACATTTCAAACCTTTACAAGAATGATCGGAGAATAGCAGAAAAATATATTCAGAAACTTTTGACCAATTTTTGGAACATACTACTAAACTTCTCATAGCAATTTGTGATTTTATATGGACCAAGCAATACTTTACATGGATCAAGAAATACTAGACCAAAGAACCAGTTTGGTGTGGTCTTAAGGTATCAAGCACCATGAGTTCTAGTCCCACCTTAGACCTGAAGCCAGCTGGGTGATTCTGAGCCAGTCGCTTTCTTAGCTCTGGAAAGAAAGCGTTGGGAAATCACTTATGAAACAACTTGGCAAGAAAATGAAGACCCACCTCTCTAGAAAAAGGGTCTAATAGTGGAAAAGGTAAATGGAAAGGAAAGAGGACAGCAGGATTAAGGTGAACAGACTCAGTTACAGTTGCAATGATTCTGCTATTTGGAGACTTGAAAATACAGATAGTCATAGAAAAAAATCTGTCTACATAGTCATTAAGAGTTGATAGCAACTGGATGACACATAATCAATCAAGAGGAAATTTCCAGTCATACCTCTTTGCATAGTATAATGGGTTATTTTTTTCTTGTCCTAAGTGAAAAAGAATGATGACTTTTTTTAAACAAAGATCAAAGTTACCAACTTTTGCAGAGGAGGGTTATAAACTTGATAAAATATGTTTTCATAAGAATAGGGAAGGGAATGGAATGGAATGGAATGGAATGGAATGGAATAGAATAGAATAGAATAGAATAGAATAGAATAGAATAGAATAGAATAGAATAGAATAGAATTCTTTATTGGCCAAGTGTGATTGGACACACAAGGAATTTGTCTTGGTGCATATGCTCTCAGTGTACATAAAAGAAAAGATACATTCGTCAAGAATCATAAGATACAACACTTAATGATAGACATAGGGAGAAAATAAGCAATCAAATCATATTAGGAAACAGTCAATATAAATCGTAAGGATACCAGCAACAAGGTTACAGTCATACAGTCATAAGCGGGAGGAGATGGGTGATAGGAACGATGAGAAGATAAATAGTAATGCAGACTTAGTAACTAATTTGACAGTGTTGAGGGAATTATTTGTTTAGCAGAGTGATGGCGTTTGGGAAAAAACTGTTCTTGTGTCTAGTTCTGGTGTGCAGTGCTCTATAGCGTCCTTTTGAGGATAGGAGTTGAAACAGTTTATGTGCAAGACGTGAGGGGTCTGTAAATATTTTCACAGCCCTCTTTTTGACTTGTGCAATATACAGATTCTTAATGGAAGGCAATTGTTTTTTCTGCAGTTCTAATTATCTTCTGAAGTCTGTGTCTGACTTGTTGTATTGCAGAACCAAACCGACAGTTATAGAGGTGCAGATGACAGACTCAATAATGTTGTATAATATTGTTAAATTATGATCTTGGAAACTGAGCAGCAGTGACATAAAATGTATGGTGTATCTTTTAAGAGGTATAAGATGGAAACATAGTTTTTTAATTTTTATTTTTTTGCTCAAATTTATATATTCTCCCATCTCACCAGAAGTGACAGGGCAACATACAAGAATTAAATAATTGTACAAATATAGACAATAATTACTATTTTTTTTAAAAAAAAATCATTAAAATTAGAATAAACAAACCACAAACATAAAGGGGTGTAGCAACTACACATTAACCACAAAGGAGAGTCCCCTTAAAATGTTTCTGTGACCTTCCTGATGTCATAATCATAGTTTGAGGGTCTTCCTTAAGCTTAATTGGGATAGAGTTAACCTAACTTCAGGTAGAAAATGAACCATAAGGCAGATATCACAGCACAAAAAGTCTGGGACCCATCAATGTAGGTCCCTCACAGATAGAACCAATGGTATGCTCTCTCTGCCAGAACTAATGAGATGGGCTGATATAACCTCTGAGTCCCTCAGATAATAGCAATAGCAATAGCACTTAAGACTTATATACCACTTCATAGTGCTTTACAGAACTCTCTAAGTCAGGGCTGTCAAACTCCTGGCCCATGGGCTAGATGCGTCACGTGCTGGCCACACCCATGCCCAGTTTACCGAAGGGGAAAAAAGTCCCGATACATCACGTGACACCACCGTGACGACGTGAGTTTGACACCCCTACTCTAAGTGATTTACAGACTCAGCATATTACCACCAATAATCTGGGTCCTCATTTTACCAACCTCGGAAGGATGCAAGGCTGAGTCAACCTTGAGCAAGTCAGGATCAAACTCTTGGCATTGGGCAGTTATCCTGCAATAATGCATTCTAACCACTGTGCCACCATGGTTCAGATAAGTGGTCCCACGTAAAAGTTAAAACTACTATCTTGAATTGGACCTGGAAACAAACTGCTCTACCCAATGACTCCTAATTTCCTTGTTTAGATGAAAAATTGTATGCACTGATGTCATAAAAGCACAACAACATATTTTTTTATTTTGCATAATTATAGAGATCCAGAATGGCATAGTGATTACAATGCTGGAATGAATGATAAGACCCTGGTTTTTGTTTTTCTTTATGAAATCAAGTAAAAGACCATAAGAGAGGCATTCTCTCTCAACACTCATCTATGTTAATTTTACAACAAGATAGTTGATTAAAAAATGTATTTTTGGGTGTAAACCATGAGATGCTTAAGATACAGGAAAACTTATTTGGTACAACAGATTCTTCACAACAAGTGGCAGAATCAGGCTAGATTTTAATGCATATGGTTATGTACATTTTACTTACTGGGAAAGAAGAAATTAAGATGTGACCGGGAAGGGAAGGGGAGAGTAATAGGAGGAGGGGAAAAAAATCCCAGAAGAAGGTGGTGATAAAAAATTTCTAATCCTTTTGCTAAGAAAAGTACATGGATATGTCCATGTCATCAGCAGGCAGTGAAGTGATCTTGCCTTTTTATCATAAACATCGTAAGTGAAGTTTGCACGACAATTGCTCTTATTTTTTTCAGAACTCCTGCTGGCTTGTTCACATTGCCATGTTACCAACCTATTGCAATATTATTACTGTAAGGAAACTCAGTAAGAGAATAAGGAAAACAGAATAGCTGACAAAACAAAGTGTATGATTTTCTTAAGAGTTGGAAAATGATAGCATTTTGGTCACCCAGAGGCACGAAGCTTGTTTTATTTCATTTTCTGCTATTATCAACCAATTATCAAATTGATATGGCCTTTGTCAAGATGCAAGAGCCTCAAGCTGAATATTAAATTAGGAAGTAAAGGCTGAAATTAAAAATCTCTAGAGAAATTAGAAAATTGCCTCAAGAATAGAGGGTACTATGTAACTGCTTAAAAGAAATTTGAAAAATGTTATCAGGGATCAGGAAAAAATAAAAAAAATGAAAGAAAGTAGAAATATCTAATTTCATAGCATGCTAAATTGCTATGATGGCAGAAAGACAGTTTCTTATTCTCTTCGCAATTCTGCTTTTACTTTTTCAGCAGGGTTCAACATTTCCTCTATATTTAAAAACCACTTATCTTCAACGAAAACAATTGTAGCACAACTATATCATTGCCGAGAATTAAACTGTTTTGAAAGTGAAGCAGTAGCAGCAGGAAAATCATGCACCTATTTTGGGACAATCAATTTCTAGAAATGTAACTAGATATATGGATTTATCTACTATTTGCTATTATACTGTCAATTTAAAAATGCAATAATTGAAACAAAGTCATCTTCGTTTTTTCTTTTACTGCTTTAAACTGCTAAGTAATTTATATATGTCTTTTTGAAATCACATTTCCTTTACTTAGGTTAGTCATACAAATATATATAAGTACAATCTGATTTCTAATTAATAGCAGCCAAATTATAGGTAATTTCATAATGGAAATGCTGCCACACTGACAAAAATATAGCCATTTCTTTAAAATGTTAACAGAAGACTATGCATCGTAACTGTAAAAAATGTTTTGAGGAAACATTCTGTGAATATGCTGATGGCAAATACAAGATTTTTTAATGGACCTCTAAATTTAATCACATGTTTATATATAATGTAATTATATTTTCAATGAATTTATGGTGAGAAAAGAGAAAACTGGAAATTATTTTTGAAGCCATTGTTTAATATAATTCTTTACTATTAGATTGTTATCTCACCTGTATTTTTAGTCAACTTAAGGCAAAGTATGTACCTATTTTTTTTAATTTTTTTTTACATTTATACCCCGCCCTTCTCCGAAGACTCAGGGCGGCTTACACTATGTCAAGCAATAGTCTTCATCCATTTGTATATTATATACAAAGTCAACTTATTGCCCCCAACAATCTGGGTCCTCATTTTACCTACCTTATAAAGGATGGAAGGCTGAGTCAACCTTGGGCCTGGTGGGACTTGAACCTGCAATAATTGCAGGCAGCTGTTGTTAATAACAGACTGTTTAGCAGTCTGCGCCACTCAAGGACCCTAATGCTCTCACTTTTCCCATAATAGCCACCCTGTGAGGTTGATTGTGCTGGGAGCATGACTGAATCAAAGTAAACCAGACAACTTTCATACCTAAGTGACAATCGTCTTGTTTCTAGCCCTGCACCTTAACACCTTGGCTTTGCAGTTTGTTAGTTCATGAAGTGTTATGATATTTTTAATGTCTAAGGATATTCACTAAGGATATTCTATTCACAGATGGAGGCAAGCAGGGCAAAAGACAAAGCACCTAGTACAATAGCACAGTACAAATCACATGACTTATGCACTTGTGTGCAGCATCAGAACATAAGTCAAGGTTTTACATCATGACATCACAATGCACCACATTTCCTTGGTTCCACATCCTGTACCAATTTGTACAGGAAATCTGTGACCCCTTTTAAAACGAGAATTTACTCTAATAACCCAGTTATTAGCTATAATATACTAAAAATGATGAAAAGATCCAAGTATTAAGAAAATGTACTATTATTAATGAAAACTTCACAGCCAAAATTGTCTCAACAACTGTAATACAGAGAAAATGCAAATGCCACAAAGGCTGTTAAAAAGAAAACGAGGAGGTTTTAGATCAGTCTGATCTGTCCTTAAATTATGGTGGTTTTTTTTTTTAAATGAATCAGATTCATTCTAAAAAGGAAGGGAATTTGATTTATTCATAGAATTCACTAGATGTTTTGATAATTTATAAATATATATGTTTTCTGCTTTCTTCACTGTTAGGATGCAATTACTGTATGTTATCATTATGACAAAATAATTAACTCTGCTGAAGAAGTGATACAGTTTTTTCAAGATGGCTGAAAAAGTTGGATTGTTTAAAAGGGATCAAGTTAGGCTCGAACCTCATCTGCACTTATTCAGAGATAGATAGATAGATAGATAGATAGATAGATAGATAGATAGATAGATAGATAGACAGACAGACAGACAGACAGACAGACAGACGGACGGATAGGTATATAGATGAAATAATTCCATAAAAGTGACATTTCCAGGTAGATAGGTCCTGCCATGAACTTCAACAAAATATAGAAATGGTACCGGCTCTTCCTCTGAGTCTTTTTTTTATAGTTAACCAACTCCTCACTGATCTATGAAGCTGGCAAGGCAAGTATCTTGTTTCTTGAATGGCAATGAAACATACACTATAAGGAAGAAAAATCAAAGCTTCTGTTATTACTGCATAACAATTAGTAGAAACCAAAAAGGAAATACATCAGACCTCAGACACAGTATGATTGCATCCATTGAATTGTTTCCCCATAATAGATATGTTTTACCACGAAAAATATTTGGAAGAATGCAGGCATGTAATTTCTATTACCAAAATTCATGAGCACTGGCTACAGATTGCCTGGGTCAAAAGCAACAAAAACAACAACCAAGATACTACAGTCTGCCTGATATATTAGATATTAAGCTTGAATCATTAAAAAAAAACCTTTAGTTTGAAAAGTGTGTGTGTGGTGGGTGGACATTGCTAAGGAAGGCCAAGAGAGAAGTGTTGGTCCTACCTGATATGCTCCTTCTCAGGGTTCGAGGAAGATCATCCAGGAATGGGATTTACCAAAGCTGGTCAGTCGTATGGGAGGGCAACAGTCTGGTCCCAAGTCCCCGCTCTGCGTGAGCCCACTTGAGGACTTACCTGCCCAAGGCTGACCCAGCCGAATGGGGAAGACCAAATGGTTCTACAAACCTCCCTGATGAAGAACTATGTGTCCTGCATCACTGACTTAGTCACATGACAATGCCAAAAAGCCAGAGGCAGCAGAAGGACTTGGAGCCCAGATGCGAGGCTTGTCCACCCGACTCCAACCATCCATAATCGATGAACCGACAGTAGCACCACAAAGGAATAAAGAAGGAAGAAAGCCGTACCCCTCAGGGGAGGAAGACCCCAGCAGGGAATGCAATGAAACGCCCCCCAACCTGCCATAAGTGACAGGTAGGCTGTTGGGATAGATCGGACTGGGCCAAAGGGCGGCTGAACGTAACTCCGGAGGCCCAAGGTCCCTGTACCGTCCCTCGGAGATAGGAAGAGTGCCTTTCAGAACTGCCCTGATAGGGCGGGTCCCACTCAGGTCCCCGTTGGAGAGAGAACTGCCAGACCGTAGACCCTCCTGTCTGCATCGATGGCCACTATTCATTGGAACCACCGCCTAATACCCAGGGTGCTGTTCAAGGACCACAGGAGGCCGCACATTTCTGTCGTGCCAGAGGTACTGCGTTAGGCAGATGCTGAAACATAAAACAAGACCCCTCCGGCAATACCAAGGATAGTCAGCATCTGCCCCATGCCGAGTACACCATGTAGAAACTCCAGACTCCAGAATAGAACCCCGTGAGCTGGCAAGGCCAAATCCAGACTCCCTGTGGACTGTCCGGATGGCCATTCTTACCTGTTGTCATGATGGGTCTCTAAGGGTGGTGATTTCTGGAGGTACCCCAAAGGGAAACTGCCCAGCCTAGTGTCCAGAGGCTGTACCTGGTGGCTAGTCTGAACCCTGTGGTCTTGAATGGACCAGGGATCCCAAAGGGTAAGAAGGGAAGCGAAAGGACATCCTTGGGGTCTTAAGCGATGGACCGGGTCCCCACCTCGTGGGGTAGCCTACCTGCAGATGAGCCATAGTAGATGACCCCAGTCTTCGATCCCCCCAGGACTAGGACCAGACCATGGAACTAATCGCCAGGTGCTGGAGTAGAACCCGAAGATGGCATCACCCTGACTGGCTCCCCATGTTTGGCAGCCAGAACATCTGTGCTGTGAAGCCCCATTAGACCTGGACATCCGAGAGGCCTAAGTGCTGCCCCCGGGGTCCCGGGACCAGGCCCCCTGTTGAGAATGGGACCAGGGAGCTGTGGAAATCCTAAGGACCTAGGGGTTCAACACCCCGCTCCAGCCCAATACAAGATTGCCCAAGGGAAAAGTCCCCTGGCATAGCCCAAGGACTGGAGATGGCCGCTGGCTTCACTGTTGGCCATCCGACTAGGGAAGGCGTGGGACAACAGTCGCCGGATGGTATGGGCATGGCCTTAGGGAAGTCCAGAATGATTGTGTTGTGACTCCGGCTCCCGAGCCTGGCCTCCTGGAGGAAGATGACTCTGAGAATGAGGGGGAGGAGCCGACAAGGCCTCCCTCCCCAGGTCCCTCCTTTCTGGCAATGCCTCAGGTGCCAGCTGAAGGCCAGGAAGAAGGCGTGTCGGAGCACCCACCGACAGAGGGTGAGGGGAGTCAATCCTGGATTGATCCCAGACAGCTTCGGAGAGAGAGGTGTGCGCAGCAAAGGAAGAGGTGTGGCAGGCCCAGAGAGTGCTGAATCACTGAGCCACACCCCACAGGGGATAAAAGCAGGTGGAGTTGCTCTGTAGCCCGTGACGGACAAAAACTGCATCTTGAGAGCTTCAGACAGTTTCTGGATTTAAGGCTTGGATTTTCGTGAGTAACTCTTGACCATTCTTTAGACTCCTGGTTGCCCTGGCAATGATCTGCAAACACGCTGTCTCCTGATAAGAAACTTAGCAGGCACTTGGAGAGTAGCTGCCAGAACTTTCCTCTGCCAAAGGACACCAGGTCAACTTGTAAATAAATTGCTGGCAGACGTCCTTCGGTGCGTGTGTTTTCTTAGGTGAGGTGGGGGGACAGAACAGATTGCAAAGCCATATAGGCTGGAGTCCAATACTGGGAAAGATGCCCTACAACAGAAGAGAGGTACTTAGATACTGCCAATGGAAAATCTAAAATGGGAACTCTGACCATCTTTCATGCCTAGTGAGAAGTCCTGTGCAGGGATATTTGCACAGGAAATATGGAAATGGAATTTGTAATAGATGGCCTGTCGGAAGGTCCATGGAGGACTGGAGGAAAAGAGCCCCATGCAGTGCAGATGTCGTAGGCCGTCACTAACGACTATGTGGGCAGTAGGTGAGCTGACAAGATGCCGAACACCATGCTGTCACCTGAACTGTTAGTTTCTAGAAGGTCAATGGGACACCTGAAACTACTCTGGAGTTTCCTGCGGGTGCACTCAATCCCCCGAGAGTCAGGAAATCCTGAAAAGAAGTGGCCAATTGCGCCCTAGATGGTCTCAAATCTATGGTAATTCCTTCCAGTCAGGCCAAGGGATTTTAGCATGCACCAATGGTGTTGGTGGCGCATGAAGCAGTGTGCTAACTGAAGGACTGAGATCCCCTCAGTCCCAAATGATCTTCAACCTTAAGAGGGTGCTTGATTCCAAATGCCACGCCTGTCCCTCTACAGATAGCGCAGGTCTGCAAGGTCCTCTGAGCCTCGCTGCCATCAAGGGCTAGCACAGGACTTGAGGAATGGCCCTCGAGGAAGGAGGGAAGTGAGGATAGTGCCGGTGGCCTCCGTAGGAGAGTAGAAGTCCTCCCAAGGGTTTCCAGGCCAACTATCACTTACCCCTTACCAGCGCTGGCCGGTGTCAAGATTAGTCCTACAGGTTGGTCCTCCCCAGAGACTCGATGAAAATGGGCACAAGGCGAGCCGCATCAAGAATATATGCAGACTGTATTCAGCATCAGACCAAGCCAGCAATACACTGATGAAAGGCCCATAGTCCCTTAGTGGAGGCGTAGTCCTCGCAAGGGGGTTCAAGTGAAGGGAAGGGGGGGTGGAAAGCGTCTGCCGAGGGGGCAATAGCCCTAAAGCCGCTCTCTCAAAGGAGCCCTCCTGTCACTCCTGAAATGCTGCTTGGCCGCCCCCGTTACCTGAATAGATGGGCAGATTGGCTCAAGTGAACACTCCTGCTGTGGCTGTCACAGTGCTGGTCACTCCCCTGCTCACAGAGCTGAATGAGAGGCCCTCCATCATGGCAATATGGAGCCGAGTGCTGTTGCCACTTCTTTCTGTGGAAACAGGCAGACTGGCTCTGAAAAAATTCTCCCGCCATGGTGATAATGGCACCAAATTCCTCAGCCACTTTCAACTGCAATTCAGGCTGACTAGCTTGTCATGAGCACTCCTGCCGTGGCTCTTGAAGGCGCCAATGTGCTTGCTTCTGTCAGTCTGCCTGGATGATACCAGGCAAGGGCTGAGTCCCTCTTTGTGTTTGCAGACTAGTGCCAGGGACAGTCTGCCGAAGGCCATCCCCCTCCACTGAGCATGGGATTGGCAGAGACCTCGGCTGATAATCAAGCTGGCAGGGAGGATTACCAGTGGACCAGTCACCTCCAATATCACTTCCAGTGATCTTCGAGCCTTGCTCAATAAGAACATTTCCGTTGTTTTGAATGAAGTAGCTGAGCCTCATTTTTCTCTGTCTGAACTCTGGAAGTTGGTTGGAAGACCAAGTCAAACTGGGGACCCGGGCAGAGGAGGTATGGCCAAGAATGATTGACTCAGTCTCCAAGCAGAGAAGCAGAATATTACCCATTCCTGGATGATATTCCCCAACACAATGGAGAAAATATTGGATCACCCTGGATCACCCTTAAAGCATTATTTTTTCTTGTTCTAGCTATGCAGAATTATGATGACAGAATGTTTAGGGGCATGTTAAATTAAACAGTACTTTAGAAAATATTGTGGATCTTTGGCAAGGATGTTGTAAACCATCAGCTTCAAGTGCCATATGGAAAGAATGATCTAGTGGAAATTGGCTTTGGCTAGTAACCTTAGGAATTATCTTGTCTAGTTCGACTAGCAGCAATGTCAATAGCTCTTACTTATATTAATGAAGTACTGTATAAAGGTGTTGCGGCTGGTTTTTCCCCCTAACATTGCTTCAATTTTGTGAGGTCTGAGGTAACAGCATGACGTACATATAAAAGAGCTGAAATTTATGTTTAATTTGATTGGATTGAACTGAACTAACCTCAAGATAAATTGATAGATTACCATCCCACCACCAAATGGTCAACTTTTAAACAGATTAAACAGAAGCACAAGGACCAGGCATGATTAGTATTAACAAATAACAGTATATTACATGGAGCAATTGAGAACTTAGAATGAAGTAGTGACAAGCCATTACCATACTACTGCAATAAAAATGATATAGATGTCCTAGGAATCACTACAAGATAAGTTCAACTCAGACTCTATTAAGTTGCTAAGGCTATAAACATACCTACTTATGTCTTAAAATATTCCTTCACATAATGATATAATGAAGCTGTATTTCATTTCAATAATAACACTATGGTGCTCTCATTAACACAGCTTTTACAATCCATATTGACACATGATGTTCCTTTGAAGATTTTGGAATAGATCAGCTGCAATAAATGCAGTTATAGCTTGAATTTCATTGCTTTTACAAAAAAATATATGATAACGTTCATTTATTCCTGTATTATAAAGCATTAAAAGATGTTAAAGTCCAATTGCCAGAGTAAATGAAGAGTGTACATCTTGTGAAGCATTATCTTTACTTAGTTCATTTACTAAGCAATTTTCTACATGTCTGATCATTTATAACAGAAGTCCCAGACAGTAGAGAAAATGAGTAGGTGCCAAATTACACAGGTATCATGCAGAATTTTTTAAAAAGTGGAGATACCAGAGAATCATTCAACGAATAGAAGGGATTCTTATGGATACTGATTTCTATGGTAGCTGCTTTCATGTGGTGAATTGTATAATGCTCCTTCACCCTTGGAAATAACTCATGATACTTCAGAACTAAATGTAGTTATAGGAATATACTGAACTAGAATAGAACAGAATAGAATTCTTTATTGGCCAAGTGTGATTGGACACACAAGGAATTTGTCTTGGTGCATACACTCTCGGTGTACTTAACTAGAGTCATCAGACATTTTTATGTATCTGAGATATGGGTTTCTAGAGGGCAGAAGGAAACAGCTTCTTTGCTCAACAAGTAATATACAAATCAGGAGAAACATTTCAAGTATCATGTTCCCATCATCTCCAAATACAATGTATTTGAGGATAGTCATCTTTTCATTGACTTTATTATAGTTCATTTATTTACTTCATTTGTCACTTTGGTATTCCATCTCAAGCTTCTCTTTTTGTGATATGCAAAATTAAACAAAACAACAAAGGAACATAGAACATTTTAAATCTACATAATAAAATCATGACCAAAGAAACAAAATCAGAATCAAACAAAAATGAAACTGAAGATGAAAGTACAAAGAATGGAAGAATAGCTCTGCTTCGGGGGTGCTATTCAGCAGGTTCTGACAGGTTCTGGAGAACCAGTAGCGGAAATTTTGAGTAGTTCGGAGAACTGGCAAATACCACTTCTGGTTGGCCCCAGAGTGGGGTGGGAATGGAGATTTTGCAATATCCTTTCCCCAGGAGTGGGGAGGGAATGGGTATTTTGTAGTATCCTTCCCCTGCCACGCCCACCAAGCCACACCATTCCCATCAAGCCACACCTACAGAACCAGAGGTAAAAAATTTTGAATTGTACCACTAATCTGCTTTTTAAATCTTGTTCCACATATATTGTTAATTCATTATTTTCATGGTATTCAGTTGCATGTTTGATGCAACTGGATTCTTTGAATGACATTTTATATTTCTAAATATTCCTTCTAAAGGCTACTAACAAAATTAGATTGTACAAGATTAAAATGCATCCATTCATATTGGATCCATTCATTATGCCTCAGTAACGAGATAATAAATACACAACAGTAAAACTTACAAATGTTTGATGTCTAAAGGGGCACATTTATTGTCTTTTCAGTTATGAGAAAAGTTGTGCTTATTGATAACTACATATATTGTTTATCTTTAAGCAAATCCTAAATCTGAATTTTGAGTTTTAAAATGAAACATCTGTTCTAAATTGTGTTAATTTTTCAAGAGCCTACAAGACGCTACCACACCAATCAAGCATGCATGTCAAGACATTAAAATGATCATTGTAAGAGAGCCACTACATCTTCTTTGAAACATATATTATCAATTGTCATTGTAATGTGGCTGAGACATTCTACAAACCTCAATACTCTGATTTATCTAAAAAGCTCATAGAAGTTTTGTATGGACAATATACAATGGAAGTAATTTCATGATTAAGAAAAACACTGTTTTTAATGCTAAGACTGAAAGCCTAATTTTAATTTACTGTTGTCCTCATAGTTTCGCATATTTGGTATTTAAATTAATCATAACTTACATAAGATTCATTTTATAACATCTGCCCACTCTTATAAACAAAGATGTTTTAAGAATACTTTATATACATATTTTAAATGTAGACAGAATAATTAATATTTTTTAGCAAAATGAGACCCATTAAGTTTGTAGTCATGAAGTTTGTTATGTATAATTGAGAATATGTGAAAAATTGTATAATCCAAATTTATTCATAAACTCATTTTTCCAAAGATTATCGCTTATTATTTTTATATTACAGTAGTTTAGTTATTTACAAGTATTAGACACACAACAGTATATAGGATATAAATAGGTAGTCCTCACTTTATGATCACAATTGAGACTGGAATTTCCATCAATTTATGTAATTGCAAGATGAAATGTCACGTGACCACATTGCTTAGCAGCTGCAATCTTAGTAATCTCTATTGCCATTATTAAACAAGAATCATGATTTGTTAAGCAAGTACCCACGCCAATCCAAGCCATTCCAGGTTTATTCCTACCCAACCTTGAGCTTTAGTAAGGCAAGGGACAGCCTTCCCTTACCTGCCAATTCCCCCCTCATCACCCTTTACTCGGCCTTCAGTAATACCATCAGGTAACCAAGTCCAATCAAGTCTTAACCTTGCAATATTATTCTGTTTATTACTCATATCAAATGATAATATTATCAGTCTAAAAAAAAACAATTGTTACATATTTAAATGGAATAAATAATGCCATTTAACCAAATACATTAGCAGCTATAATATAAATGGCACCTGCACATAGAATGTACTTTTTAATATAAATAAATATTATGAAAAGAAAATATTGCTAGAAGAGGTGCTTGGTGATTTAGATTTGAAGACAGGAAAAGTTCAGTGTGACTCTATTGAGTATAAAGAAGATGTTAAAAAAGCAACATCTTGACATACAACTAAAATTCAAAATAATAATTCTTTTTTATTTTGATTGTGAATGTATCTTGACAAATTTTATCATTATTTAGATGGAGCTATAGTAAATGGCATCATGTTGGCTTCCCTAATTTATAATCTGAAACACAGTTGGGGGAATGAGAAGCTCTCTGCATGTTGCTGAATTACAATCCCAAGAGTCCTAAACAACACGGTATGTTGAAAGTTATTCTTTTGTGACTAGAGGATCATAAATTCCCCAAGTTGGTCTTAATTATTTATTAGTAACATTCAGAAGCAGTAAATTCAACTTTGGCAATTCTAATTTAGGGAGAAAATGGAACAGAAGATGAAATTACAATGAAATGTTGATATAATAAAAAAGTAACATAATGATGCACGTGATGAACAAGCAACATGGTGTTGGAGAAGGCAATGAAAATTAAAATATACCTTGCAAAACATTCTATCCTCTATTACACTTGTTTATTTTATTGCATAATAAAAGAAGCTATATTACAGAATTTCAAACTGACATTCATTGCACAATGGAAGTTTCTTGCTGAAGTAGAACAAGAAGGAGGAGAAGGAGGAGAAGGAGAAGAAGGAGGAGAAGGAGAAGGAGAAGGAGAAGGAGAAGGAGAAGGAGAAGAAAAGTATTTTTAGACAAGACAGGAAAGAAGTATCCATTTATCTATACAAAATCTGAAGTTAATTTAATCTGCATGAGATACTGCCAGACCTCTTCTCCCCCAAAACTGGGGAAAAATCTAATAAAGAATAAAAATTACCGTATTTTTTGGAGTATAAGATGCAAGGAGTATAAGAATAGAATAGAATTCTTTATTGGCCAAGTGTGATTGGACACCCAAGGAATTTGTCTTGGTGCTCTCGGTGTACATAAAAGAAAAGATACATTCATCAAGAATCATAAGGCACAACACTTAATGATAGTCATAGGGAAACAGCCACTATAAATCTTAAGGATACCAGCAACAAGGTTACAGTCATAAATGGGAGGAGACGGGTGATAGGAACGATGAGAAGATTAATAGTAATGCAGACTTAGTAACTAGTTTGACAGTATTGAGGGAATTATTTGTTTAGCAGAGTAAGGGCGTTCCAGAAAAACCTGTTCTTGTGTCTAGTTGTTCTGGTGTGCAGTGCTCAATAGCGTCGTTTTGAGGGTAGGAGTTGAAACAGTTTATGTCCAGGATGTGAGGGGTCTTTAAATATTTTCACAGCCCTATTTTTGACTTGTGCAGTATACATGTGCTCAATGGAAGGCAGGTTGGTAGCAATTGTTTTTTCTGCAGTTCTAATTATCCTCTAACGTCTGTGCCTGTCTTGTTGGGTTGCAGAACTAAATCAGACAATTATAGAGGTGCAGATGACAGACTCAATAATTCCCCTGTAGAACTGTATCAGCAGCTCCTTGGACAGTTTGAACTTTCTGAGTTGGCGCGGAAAGAACATTCTTTGTTGTGCTTTTTTGATGACGTTTTTGATGTTGGGTGTCCATTTTAGCTCGTGAGATAGAACCTAGAAATTTGAAGGTCTCTACTGTTGATACTGTTGTAGTCTAGTATTGTAAGAGGTGGTGGTAGTATGGGAGGGTTGCCCCTAAACCCTCTAACACCATTTCTACGGTTTTGAGTCTGTTCAGTTCCAAATTGTTCTAGTCGCACCATGAGGCTAGTTGTTCAACCCTCCTTCTGTATGCGGATTCATCATTGTCTCGAATGAGACCGATCACTGTTGTGTCATCTGCAAACTTCAGTAGTTTAAGAGATGGCTCTTTTGAAATGCAATCATTGGTATATAGTGAGAAGTGGAGAGAGCACACAGCCCTGTGGGGCCCCTGTGCTAATTGTAGAGATATCTGATGTGATTCTGCTTAGCTTCACCTGTTGCTTCTTGTCTGTTTAGAAGCTTATAATCCATTTACAAGTGTGTTTAGGTACTACTAGCTGGTTTAGCTTAGTTAGAAGAATGTCTGGAATGATGGTGTTGAATACTGAACTAAAATCTACAGAGGACCCTTGCATAGGTCTTTGGTGATTCAAGATGTTGTAGGATGTAGTGCAGAGCCATATTAACAGCATCATCTGTTGATCTATTTGCTTAGTATGCAAATTGCAGGTGGGTGTAACAGCGGATCCGTGATGGTTTTCAAGTGAGACAATACGAGCCTTTCAAAAAGTTTTTATGACTACAGGTGTTAGAACAACTGGTCTGTAGTCGTTCAGTTCCTTGATGGTGGGTTTCTTCGGCACTGGGAGATAGTAGAGTGTTTGAAACAAGAAGGAACATAGCACCTCTCTAGCGATTTATTGAAGATTTGGGTGAAGATGGGGGCCAATTGGTCAGCACAGACTTTTAAGCAAGAAGGAGTTATCTTGTCTGGGCCTGGAGCTTTTCCTGGCTTTTGTCTGTGAAATAGGTCTTGCACTTCCTTTTCTGTGATCGCTAGGGGTTGTGAACCCAATGGGATGAGTGGGGTTAGTTGTAGGAGGTTTGGCTATTGTTGGTGTGTCTGAGATGGGGGTTGTGGGGATAGGTGGCTGTAGTTTCTTTTTATACCTGCAGTAAAACATGTTCAGGTCATCTGCCAGTTGTTGATTTTTTTCAGCCTGGGAAGGAGGTTTGACATTTATTTTTTATTTGTGATATTTTTAAGAGTTTCTCACATGTTTGCCTGTTCATTTGTTGTTAACTGATTCTTTAGTTTTTCGGAGTAGCTTAGTCTTTGGGGAGGAAAATAGGGGGAAAAATCTGCCTACCAGGTATTCATTCAGGTAAGCATCCTTAGTCTGGTCAGCTTCAGCACATTAGTTTGCTGGTTTTGAGAGTGCACGTGCACTTTTTATTCCTTGCTTGGGGCTAAAAAACAGATTGTAAAGCACAGCTGAGAGGGAGCAGCAATGAGAAAAGCAAGCAAAGCACAGAGTTTGCTTCACTTTCTAGGGCCTTGTTAGGGCTGAGAAAAAGCCTCTAAAGCACAGCTGAGAATCAGAGAGAGCAGGCAAAGCTGGGAAGATCGCTTTATTTGCTAGCACCCCATTAAGGCTGAAAAAAAGCTTCTAAAGCACAGGTGAGACTTGGAGGGAACAGGCAAAGCTCGGAAGATCGCTTCATTCATTAACATCTTGTTAGGGCTGAAAAAAAGCTTCTAAAGCAGATCTGAGAGTTGGACGGAGCAGACAAAGCTGGGAAGATCGCTTCATTCGCTAGTGCCTCATTAGTGCATCTTATACTTCGAAAAATACGGTACTCAATTCTTGATGATTTCATGGATACATTAAGACAGTATTATTAACATATCAATTGCTGAACTCTGGGATTTTTTCCCCTTTCTAGTCTAGCTCACAATCCTGGGATTTTGTACTACTCCATTTACTAAATGGTCCCTATATTCACAAGCTCTGCCCTTTCTTTGCTGTTCAATTTTATTTAAAGCCTTGTAGCTTGGCAAAGCAATCTGGGCTGAGCAATTAACAAAACTATTGGATAAATAGCATATTATCTATCCAATTATAATTTTATTATAATAGCACACCAAAGTACCAATCATATAGTAGCTGGTTTTGTGCATTTGATTATCAACAGCTTTGTGGGTGCAATTCAAACTGTTAATTTTAATCTACAGTATAAAGACCTATATTGTTGACACTGAATTACTTACAAGACCACCTTTTCCGCATACGAAGTGCCCATTACCTCCCGCCTTGAATTTAGATTGACACCTGTATTGTTGGAAACTTGTTGGAAACTGTGAAAGAAATGGTTATTGAAGATCATATTTATTGTTTTTCTTTTATCTTTTGATTCACTTTTATGTTTTATTGTTTTTTGTAAATTATCAGGAGTCATTTTTGTTGAACGAGTATATTAGCTCATTAAATAAATATATAAATGACAATAATTTTTCATTTGGGATATGTTTAGCCTGGTAATATTAAGGTCGCAATTCTTTTCTTCAATATAAAATTAATACGTTACAGGGTGGATTTGATTTAAATCAAGTCAATTTAAATCATGATTTAAATCACTAGTAAAAAGGCTTGATTTAAATCAACTCGATTTAGATCATAATTTTTAAAGAGCAACTGTAATCTCTGTCCCACAGCAGCTCCTCCTCTGACCTGCTGTTGACTCACCGACAGTCCCAATATTGCAGAATATACAACCTCATGCTACATAACTAAGCTCCATTTCATGCTGAATAAACTAAATTATTAATGTATCTTAAATAGAAAACTATCTTTAGATAAATTTTTACCCCAAAATTATTTTATTAAAATAAATTTGATAAAAATAAAAAAACATCCATTTTTATCTTAGCATAATCCAGATAAATATATTAAAAAGAAACTCCAAATGGTCTTATAATGAGATTTTTACAGAATACTGTATGAATATTTTATTCTATCTATAAATAAATTACAAGTTCATATGATTTTTTTATGTTTTTTTTACTTGTAACAGAAGCTTCACATTCAAGTCTGGTGCTATTTAGCCCAGATGTATAAGGTGAGAGACCTCAACATACACTTAAATTTTCAAAAGGAAAGAGCTCAGCCTTAAATATGATTACGTAAAATTATCTGACACATAAATATTGTAGCACATATAAATATTGAAGATTTCAGTGTCAATGGTCAGTCAACTATATTAAAACCCTTTGAAAACTTTTTTATTGCTTACTTCTACAGTGCATATTGTAATGCAATATCAGAAGTAATCCAAAAATGAGCTTGTATAAAATCTTATATGGTTTGTACAATGCAAATATCTATGTTTTATGTCATATTATTTTGCTCAGAAATTGCTTATCCACGAAAAATGCCTTTTTCTAGCAAAAGGAAAAGTTACAAGGCCATCAAAGGATAAAATAAATATTCTGATTTTAACCATCTGACAAGATGGTTCTATATCTAATTTACCGCTGGTGGAATTTACTCAAAAAAAGTCTCAATAAGTATGTTGAACCCTAAATGATGTCACTCTCATTTTAGTTTAATCTGAACCTTATCTGGAACACCAAAATTTATAAAGCTATTTTTTGAAGTCTTAGTCTAGGCTATTATGATATTATCTAAAAACCTTTCGTACAATTTATTGTGCAGTAAAGAAAATTCTGAATTTGGGAACACTGGACTTTACGACTAGTAAAGAGTGTGTTTATGATACTTCCTATGCTATTTTTTTTTCTTAATCAAAGACTCAGACATGTAAAATCAGATGCAGTTTATAAGCTTTATTATTCACTTTCTAAAATGAAAGGTCTGTGGTTATCTACACACCATGTATAGCTGGTAAAATTCTAGCTGGCCAGGTTAGGTTCCAAAGGAATTGAGGTGAGATGTCCAATATGCATGAACCTCATTAAACACTGACTACTCCAAATGACTGCAGTTCCAATTCACTTTCATAATGACCAACAAAACTTGTCTTGAGCACACTTCACATACAGTACCTCCCGCTACCTTTCCACTGGACTGCTGTCACTTTCTCCAATTTATGGGAGAACCATCTTTCATTTGTAAGAATATTACTGTATTTTTCGGAGTATAAGACACACCAGAGTATAAGACACACCTTAGTTTTTGGGGAGGAAAATTAGAAAAAAGCTGATTGGCAAGTGGATTGGCCTCCCGGAATACCTCCAATCAGCTGTTCCCAGAGGTAAATTTTAGCAACAGGTTCATTAGTTGTGAGCTCTGTGCCTTGCTTTTTTTTTTTTTTGCTTTTTTTTTCTGCCTCTGAAACTTCTGAAACTCCATTTCAGAAAAAAACTTGTATTTCTGTCTCTGAAAGCCTCCGAAACAGAGCTTCAGAAAAAAAGCCTCTGAAGCTCTGTTTGGGGGCTTCTTTTCTGAAGCTCTGTTTGGGGGATTATTTTCTGAAGCTAGATTTCCGATGCTTTTTTCAGCCTCTGAAACCTCCATTTGAGAAGCTGGGCAGGACTACATTTGGAGTATAAGACGCACCCAGATTTTCACCCTCTTTTTTGGGGGAAAAAGGTGTGCCTTATATTCTGAAAAATATGGTACCTTGTTATGTCTTCTGACCGATTACTCTCCACAATTGAAAAATTTCCAAACATAAATTTTGGCTTTTATAACTTAGAATGGCTTTTATACATTCTCTTTTTTCTACATCACCAATGCATAAATACATAACAAAAAGCTATTTCCCACTTGATTATATAATAATAACAACAAATCTCCCTATTCCCTGTTCGTAGGAATGATTTGATATGTGGATAAAAATGTCAAATCCAGATTAAACATCTGGCATACCTGTTTTATTCTCCCATATATGAAAGCCACTGCAGTAAACAAAACTCTGATCCAAGACATCATCCTAAAACATGAGATGCATAACAATATGAAACACCCCAGGGAGCTGGTAGTTCATTTAAAATGTATAACATAAATGTTTTGAAATATTTGTATTTGGGGAAGAGATTTTCAATTGAGTAATCCAGGAAAGGTCTGAAAGTGAGGAATTCCTTTACTCAAAGATCTTGTGCCCCCTTTGGCAAAATAAAAGATATTTTTGTTGTAGATCAAGGTGAAATAGCTTTGCCATATCAATGCAAAGAATCTTTCCATGTGAAAGAGCCAAACTTGCAGAGTTAAAGATAAGTACTTTTAGGTACAAGAACTTTTCTATCATGATCATCTGCTATATAACTAATAGGTAAGTGGAAAGCTAATTTAGTGCAATAATTCCTTTCCATAAGGTCTTGAAGCTTCAGTATCTCCAGGCTAAACTCTGCAGCAGATTACAATTCACTTGGATATATAGCCTTTGGCTACTATCCCAAAGTGTAAAGTGTTCAGAAGTAAGCAGATAATCCATCAGAGTAGGCACAGAAGCAATTTTGTTTCATTTCTTTTCCAGACCTATAAATCCAGGAAGAATTACCGTATTTTTTTGACTATAATACGCACAGGTGAATAAGATGCACCAAGATTTCGAAGAGGTAAATAAGAAAAAAAAATATCTTTGCCCTCCCTGGCCCCCAGGAGCACTCTGCAGGCCTACCAAACTCTCTGTGTGCTCCCTTTTTTTTTGCAAAAATGGGCCCATTTTTTACAAATGGCTGTATTTGGTGTATAAGACCCACCAACATTTCCATCCTCTTTTAGGGATGGGGGGAGTGTGTCTTATACTCCGAAAAAATATGGTATATCTTGTGTTTTGAAATTAGATGTGATTCTCCTACAATCATATTATTAGAATGAAATTTACATAATTCAACATAGTTCAGTAAATATTTCACATTATAAAATAAATGAATATAAAGGTTCCCCTCACACATACATGCTAGTCGTTGCCAACTCTAGGGGGCGGTGCTCATCTCCGTTTCAAAGCCGAAGAGCCAGCGCTGTCCAAAGACGTCTCCATGGTCATGTGGCCAGCATGACTCAACACCAAAGGCGCATGGAACACTGTTACCTTCCCACCAGAGGTGGTCCCTATTTTTTCTACTTGCATTTTTACATGCTTTCGAAACTGCTAGGTTGGCAGAAGCTGGGACAAGTAACAGGAGCTCACCACGTTACATGGCAGCACTAGGGATTCGAACCACTGAGCTGCCGACCTTTCGATCGACAAGCTCAACGTCCTAGCCCCTGAGCCACCGTGTCCCTTAAATGAATATAAACACATTTAATTGTTGATCATAGTGTTTTTTAAATAATTAGTTTTAATTTAATCAATGTTATTTTTGTCAAAAAATATAGAGTTTTCATAATAAAAAAATGCATACAAATTGTGATTTTACAGAACAAAACCAGAAAATGTTTCAGTCTTCCTATGATACTGATAATGTCAATGATTACCAGTTTCTAGTTTTCTCCAGCTTTGGCCACCATTGTGTGACTACAAAAAAATAATTGTTTAATTAAACTTTCCATCAAGGAAGAATAGAATGTGGGAACTAAGGAAAGAATAAACAAAGTTAATCCAGTGTGACTAAATGATTTATCAAGTGGTATTTAAGTTACAATTAAGAGATTAACTGATTGTCTGTCTATCTGTCTGTCTGTCTGTCTGTCTATCTATCTATCTATCTATCTATCTATCTATCTATCTATCTATCTATCTATCTATCTATCTATCTATCTATCTATCTATCAGCATATCATACATGGACCAGCTATATTCACTAGCAAAATAAATTAGCACTTCTTAACGTAATCCTTTTTGCATATTTTCCTATACATTTCTTCTTATATTTTATACAGACTTTTCCTTAATTGGTTTTGGAATTGTCTGCAACGTTCAGGAATATGACAAACCTGAAATACAACTGCATTCTGGTTCATAAATTGGAAAGAATTAACTATGTAAATTTAGATTGTTTAAATTAAATGGAAATGAAATAAGTCACCTTCTTTCACATTAATGCGCAACAGGGAACTCATCTATTCACTCTTCAACAATTAATGAAGGAGTGATTTAAACATCAAATTTATCAACATCTGTATATATCTGTACTGTCTCTATCACTCTTATTCCCACTTGGCATTCCTGATTTCTCTTCTTGAATTTTGTTATCCAAAGGTTTATTGCCTTGCTTACCTCTTTTTCTACTTGAAAAAAAATAATCACCCCTTAGATAGATGACTTCTATTGATCTAGGTTGCCAATTACTAGATTTCTTCTGAAACACTGATAAATATTCTTTTAGTTAAAAGATGTTTCCAAATAAAAGTTTCTTTCTCCCAAAAGAATCTAGGCAGCAGCAGGGAGCACAGAAAAAGCATTGGAGGGAGATCAGATGCTGGATAAGAAAACAAATATGAAAGAAAAAAAAAGAGGTGAAAAATCAAAAATGGTATTTGAAAAAAAACAGCTGTGGGAGGAAGACTAAAAACATTGGGGGAAAGGGGAGAGAGAAGAAAATATGTTACTTGTCATTGAAGAAGAGATAAGGTTATTTTTGATATTTGATGATAGGCTCTGCCTTTCACAATAGTTAATTATTAATAGGATTCAGGATACATTTTCCAATTTTCAAATGTGTTGCAGCTCAGTGTCCTAAGTCTTAGACTGACATGACATGTCTAAATAAGATATGGCTAGTATCTACCAAATCCTTATTTAAAATCACACTTAAAGGTTATTGCTAATAAACAGGTGCACATCGCAGAAGCTGCCATAAATTTATTTATTTTTTTTTGCTTTGAACAACATTAGAATACATAGCAAGTAGTTTTTTGTGATCTACATTAATACATTATGGGTACAATTCATCCAAGCAACTGTCCTCTCCTTCTAAATTTTTATTTCAGCCAGGCTTCCTTTGGCTATTTAGTCTATTTTGAGATATTCATTGGCAGCAGTTATGGCTAATTCTTGCTATAATCTGATTCTCCAGTGGAAGGCTGATTTTTCTTTCTTTCTGCAGAAAAATTGCTCCTACATGGACTGAAAATAGCATTAAAAATGAGGAGGACAAACGTTAAAGCAAAACTAGTAAAGGAAAACTCAGCAGATGCCATTCCAGAGATAATTACCTGCATAAAGCAAAGATTAAAGAGGTTTTTTTTTCTTTCTCACCATGATAATATTTCTATGAAGTGCCTCTCAACTGACTGTATGCTAAAACTGTAATCTTAACCTTCATGAAGCACCTGAAGCAATGATTGACTTCAGCTTCCGAAGGGAGAAATTACTATTGTAGCATGACTGAAGAAGGCCCTTTCAATCAATCCTACCTGTCAAAGCTTTCTTTGGAAGCTAACAGTAAGTACTGAGAAATATAGTTTAGAAAATGGAAAGTGTAAATTAATTAGCAATGTTCTTTAAACATTAAGGCTACAGCAAAAATTAGTCAAGGCACAATGTTTTGAGTACATACGATCAAATAGACATTAGGTGTATTTAATTTCCAGAAAACAAAGATTGTGCAAGGCCCACTTAGAATTCATATAAGACAGTACTAAACCAGGAGAGAGAGAGGGGAGGCGAGAGAGAGAGAGAGAGAGAGAGAGAGATTAGGTTGTTTATTTACTTTAAAACCACCCTTATACCTATCATAATTTATTTTTATGTTTCATGATAAAAAATGTTATAGGAAAAAAAATCCAGTTTTTATCTTCTGTTGACTGCCTACAAGTCACACTATTTATTAACTGCAATTGCCCATTTATTGTAACCTATTACCTGTTGATCTTAAATAAAGCTCTTTTCTTAATAACTTCATCTTGCATTGGTATTTGTTCATTTTTCCAATTTTTAGCAAACACAATTCTAGCCGCTGTTGCTACATTCACAATATCTCAATTCTCTATTATACAGTATATTTCTATTATATTCTCTATTATATAAAATAATGGAATGTGCTGAAATGAGCAAATTGACATTTGAAATTAGAGAACAGAAAGATCTTAAGTAAAGCTCATACAAATTCAAAATTATTCTTCATGTCAGACAACAACAAAAATCCTTAATCATTTTTATTTCAATAAACTCTTGCAAAGTTCAGAAAAAAAGAGTCAAGAGCAAAAGAAAATGTTATGGAGTAGAAATACTGTATATTCCAAAGACAGTAAGTAACATTATGGTTTCCAAATGTATTTAATAAAGAATCTCAAATATAACATACTCCAGAATACATTATGTTCAGGCACAACATCTTTCATTAAAATTATACGGTTGACCATGTCATCATCATTTCAACTCCTACCCTCAAAATGACACTATAGAGCACTGCACACTAGAACAACTAGACACAAGAACAGTTTTTTCCCGAAGGCCATCACTCTGCTAAACAATTAACTCCCTCAACACTGTCCAACTATTTACTAAATCTGCACTACTATTAATCTTCTCATCGTTCCCATCACCAATCTCTTTCCACTTATGACTGTATGACTGTAACTTTGTTGCTGGCAATCCTTATGATTTATATTGATATATTGACCATCATTTGTGTTGTAAATGTTGTACCTTGATGAACGTATCTTTTCTTTTATGTACACTGAGAGCATATACACCAAGACAAATTCCTTGTGTGTCCAATCACACTTGCCCAATAAAAATTCTATTCTATTCTATTCTATTCTATTCTATTCTATTCTATTCTATTCTATTCTAGGCAAAAGCTAGGCAAAAATAATGGTCCATCAGTATGCAAGTGTGTACTATCATTAATGAGAACAAGTTGGCTTGTCATACAAAATGGAAACATGGTTCAGAAGAACATCTCAGATCCTTGACAGGTCAACTAATACATGGTTTAAAACAGTCTTGCTTTGCAAAAGTCTTGTTATTTTAAATAACTTAGCTTTTACCAGAATACACGTTTCTCAGGGTATTTGCAAGGTACATAATTACTAACTTTCTACATGTAGTTTTTCCCTTAATTCAGTGAAATTGTTAAAGCCATTTATCATAATTTCATTATAGCCAATTACAAGCATATTAAATTCATTGACCCATATATAGCCCCTCCCCCCATGTCACTTGCAACTTCAGACATCCTTTGGACTCTACCAGTATCAGGGGACTCTACGAATTTAGTCTTCTTGATATTGTAGCACAAACAATTGGCTAAGTCAACTCATTCTATGTCTGAACACAGTACTGCAATTCTTCCCTTCCCAAGCTGGACATTGTTAGTGCAGACAATGGGCATTGTGATGCAGGTTTAGCATGACATATCCATGACATGAATGAACAGCAACAGCGATAATGCCATTACTTAGTGCATGCCAACTTTCACAGGAAAACTATCGGAAAATCCAGACTCAACAATGACTTGATGGCACAGTATGAAATATTTCAATATGAAAACAATTTTACCATTTTAAAAATGTCCTTTCTTACTTTGTTGAAAAAAATATCAGAGGTTTTTTTTGTGTAATTTCCCAATAAAGTATTTTCTTTATACCTGATCTGTTGTTTACTGAAAGTTTCTAGTGAAAATGCTGACAGAAAAGTACTGCCAGGGTCAATCAAGATAATCTCTAATGCTATACAGGAAATGGAGGAATCCTCTGCCAAACTATTTAAAGAATCACTGTTCAACAGGCTACTTAGAATTGCTAAGGTATTCGACTGATTTGTTTTTCCCCACTATCAGCAAATATTTTCAGACACCAAGTGCAACAAATAGAGTGGATATGGTTATTAAAGGTAAAGGTAAAGGTTCCCCTTACACATATGTGCTAGTCATTCCCAAATCTAGGGTGTGGTACTCATGTTCATTTCAAAGCCGAAGAGCTACCACAGTCCGAAGACATCTTCATGGTCATGTGGCCGGCATGACTAAACACCAAAGGTGCATGGAACACTGTTACCTTCCCACCAAAGATGGTCTCTATTTTTCTACTTGCATTTTTTACGTGCTTTCAAACTGCTAGGTTGACAGAAGCAGGGACAAATAATGGGAGCTCACTCTGTTATGCGGTACTAGGGATTTGAATCACTGAACTGCTGACCTTTTGATTGACAAACTCGGCATCTTAGCCGCTGAGCTCTTAGGATATGGTTATTACCAACTTGCAATTCTAAAGCAAAATCAGGATATTTAAGATGACTGTACATTGAAGGTATATATTTTTAAAACTGTAACTGTAGTACTTTGGTTTAATGCGTCATTCCTACTGTCTTAAATATCTGCACAAATTTAGAAAATAAAAGATAAATATTCAACTTGAAATTAATCCATAACTTTGTAGTATTTTAGATGCAGTATATTTAGTGTGGAAATTTTTCTAATTTTTCTAATATCCAAAAATCTCGTAATCATTATTTTTGTGAAAACATGTGCATATTTTTCTGTTTATTTAGAATAATTTTGAGAATTTAACATAACAGAATACAAGTTAATATATAACAATTATAATACAAGGTCAAAACAAATACTAAAAGCAAAACCAGCATTTTTGTAATTAAATATTCACTAAATACTTAACATTTCCATTCATTTTTCAGTGAATTCTCTCTTTCATTTCTCTACCATACATTTATGTTACTTAGGTGAACAAACATTTTCAGTACACATATTCATTTATAATGTTGCTTAACTCTCCCTAAAACCCACCTTTGCTTCTTCTGTTATCTCACTTTACTGAGGTTAACATGTGACTAGCAATAACATTATTCCTGTTTTCATGGATGCCCACCACCACCTAGATAGCACCAATTCATATGGCATCTATAACATGACATGACATAGAAAATAGGTTTTAGTCCTTCAACTGATAATTGCACGTTCACTTGTATTCATCAATTTCATTCTAAAAGATTAAACTATATTTGTGACTCTTTCTCTTAGTTTTCAGGCACAGTGTAGATATTTTTCTTGCCTGATCCATTTCTTAATTAATTAATTAATGCTTTCATATTCAGGTTCAGTAAGATTAAAAAAATTATAGACTAGGTCAGTAGCCTTAATCATACCTGTGCCTCATGTAACATTCCTAGCTAATAAGTTAAGTACTGGTCAATTTGTAATAAGTAACTGTAATAAATGGGCCATAATTATAGCAAATGCTGAGTTTTAACCAAAGGACGTTTGTGCTATTTTATGCAACATAAGATTGTTATCTAAAGATTATCTTGCAAACCAACATACCCATACTTTATCCAAATAGAAAGTATAAGCAGTATACAGATACACTATTCAGAATGGTTGATCAGATGTCTTGGAATAAATTCTTGTATCAGACTAGGTTTGAATGCAACAAAGTTCTCCTTTATGAAATAGAAGCAGATTTACATGATATCACATCAAAATATTCTTCCAAAGAATCAGACTTGCTTAAAATAATTTTCTTTATTTACCTGATGAAATAGGCATATACATCCAGTGTAATGAAGCTTTGCAATAAAGAGTGAATTATACATTTTCATGAAAAGTAGGTATTTTCTTATCTCAGAACATTATTTTTGCTTTATAGTGGTGAACATTTGGGATAGGTAGATTTCTTGTATCCTGCAAAAAATGTAGACAAGCCATTCTAGGAGTTCAAATAAAGACTGGACAGTTGCAACTAGTGAAGTACTATAGTAGCAGCTACCTGTTATATGATGTAGTACTGTATCAGCTATTTTCTCACAAAGAACATAAGCAGAAAGTGGCCACACCATGCCACTTATATCAGAAATAAATAAATATATAAGGGCCGTGGTGGCTCAGGCTGTAAGATAGCCTGTTATTAAAACACATCTGCCTGCAATTACTGCAGGCTCGAGTCCCACCAGGCCCAAGGTTGACTCAGCCTTCCATCCTTTATAAGGTAGGTAAAATGAGGACCCAGATCGTTGGGGGGGGGGCAATAAGTAGACTTTGTAAATATACAAATAGAATGAGACTATTGCCTTACACACTGTAAGCCGCCCTGAGTCTTCGGAGAAGGGCGGGATATAAATGTAAATTTTAAAAAAACATACATACATACACATACATACATACATACATACATACATACATACATACATACATACATACTGTCATCCTGGATATCTAGCCGGTAAAATTATAGGGGAAAGTACCTATGACCTTTGGGGCCAAACATCATCTCTACTGGAGATCATCATATTCAGAATAATTTTGAGTTGAGATCACATTCCTTTGGGGGAGATATAAAAAGAAAAAATAGGATTGAACATTCTTGCCCTACTTACACAGTGAGTCACATATCCATCTCAATCCAGTGTAGCAATTTCTTACCCATAGACTTATTCTAAAGCTCATACGTAAGAAAGAAAGATTTCCAACACTTCCTGACATTCTCCCACAAGAAAGTCAATGGAAGCTGGCAGGGAGTCTCAAGTCATTCCTGCTCCTGCTGCTTATTTGTTTGTTTATTTATTTAGCTAGCCTGCTATAGTCATTCTGTGTTTTTGGTTTAAGTAAGAAAATATCTCTGAAATGATACCTTAACATGTGGGTGTCAAACATGCCGCATCACGTGGCCATCATGTGATGTATTGCAACATTTTTTATCTGTGCATAGCTGGGGTGGGCATGGCCTTCATCCAGCCTGCAGGCCGCCAGTTTGACACCCCTGCTTTAACAGGTCATAGGTAGCTTAATTTATTATTTGTTTTTAATCCTTAAAATTTATATTAAATATCACAGAACACAGCTGAGCTTTAAGATGGCTTTTTACTTTTCAAGGACCATAGGTGAAATGTATCTGCTGAATAATTTGATTTCTGTGTTATTAAAAAAAATGTAGAGGAAAAGAGCTGGAGAATGTGGCAGATGAAGTTCTTATATCAACTGTGAAGCCCTTTCCTTTTTCTTGATTTAATATAGCACATTAAACTTGAATTAAAACTTGTAATGCTGATTGATTTTATTAGTCTTATAAATGGAGGGGAAAAAGAGGGAGGCATATCATTTCAACCTTCATTTGACTTTGTCTTAAAGCTTTTTAAATGGCTGAATTGCCTCCTATCTTATCAGAAAAACAGGTTTTCCCAATGCAGATTAATTAAACAATGGTCAAGAGTTACACTGAAAGTTTCTTTTTAAGTTTTTTATTTTAAACACATTAAAACAAGACACAAACATACAACTTTTATATACATATCACTTTTTTTTATCAGCTCATTCGAAGTGGTCCTTTTTTACTATTTACACATATTTTAACTTTGTCTTAATCTACATTTATTATCTATCTTCCTTTATTTCTTCTATATTTTACCTTGATCTTCAACATTTTCCTCTCTCCTTTATTCCTCTTTCTCATTTTTCCTATTTTCCAACCATTCATACCATCTACACCATATTTTGTAATATTCTGTATCCTCTTTCTCCTTGAGTTCTTCTGTTTGTCCATCTCTGCGCATTCTAATTTTTTTTAATTAAGTCTTCTTCTGTTGGTGGGTTCTCCTTCTTCCAATTTTGCGCATAGACTGTGCGGGCTGCTGTTAATATGTGAAATGTTAAATATTGTATTTCCTTTGTGTAATTTCCTATGGGCATCCCTAGTAAAAATTGCTCTGGTTCTCTCTTTATTGATTTCTGTATTATCTCCTCTAGCCAGTTTTTAACTTTGGCCCAGAATTGCTTTGCCACTGGGCAAGTCCACCAGAGATGGTAATATGTTCCATAGTTACTCTTACATTTCCAACATTTTGGTGAGTTACTAAGGAACATCTTTGCCATTCTAGCTGGCGGAAGATGCCATCTATGAAACATTTTCATCTGGTTTTCCTTGTATGCTGTTGATATTGTCAATTTCATATTTATTCTCCACATCCAAGTTTTTTTTTCAATTTCTCTTTTTCTGGACATAACTAATCAAGTAGTTATAACAAGAAATATAATTATTTGATTATTATATGATTTATAAACATTTTTATGACATAGGTTTTATTTTTCTGATTTCAGCCATACTCTGAAGTTGATCTGAAGTGATAAAGAAATACAGAAATATGGATAATAGAAAATAAATGTACTGTGGAGGAATTTATTATTATACTACAAGCAGAATTTATTACATATAAAATATATATAAAAAAAATTGGCAAGAAAAAAAGCTTGAAAATATCCTTTCAATTAAGTCAGTGGGAGATTTTTCTTGCAATCTGTAACCATATAGATATAATGATTTTCTTCCCCCACAGAATGATTGCGCAATTACTGAGCTCTTGCAGAAGAATGAACTCTACTTGGTACATCTGATTGACAGTTACTCTGTCAACTCCCATTTCTCCTCTAGAGTGCTGGATAACTCATTCAAAATATCTGCATTTTATTTTGTACATTAAGAATTTGATTGAAAAATATAGCACTCATTACAGTAAAAATACTTCTGTTCAGAAATGTTTGAGGAGTAATTGCAAAAACTATCTGTGCATTATTGTTTTGATCTATGCATAATTTGTGTGCCTCAAATTAATCATGAAAATTTTGCTCAATTAATATGAAACCAGCTACACTAAGCATGTTTATGGCTAAATCCAATTCTATGTTGATGCCATACTCTGATTTATAAAATGTTATGTAAAACATCTGTGTCTATATGGCCATGTCCTCAAAGACATGGTTTTTGTATTCACAGAGTCCAATAATTCTAATTAATCAGTTAGATTTTGTCTAGCTCAACAGGGGCCTGGAAATTAAAATATAACTGTTCATTGATCTCAGAGAATAGAAGAACAGAATGGGTCTCATAGGGTTTGACTTCAAGTCCACATGCACATTAATTCATATACTTAGTAGTGTAAGAGTAATTCAATTTCAATTTCAATTATCCCAATGATAAATAGCATTTCCCTCTTTGTTTTATATAACATTCCTTAAATGTAGAGTACTACAAGTCCTACAATGTCCTACCATTCACTTTATTTACAGTTCACAAGTATCACTGAAGGATATTTATAACGTATTTTACACACTTGACCAAATGGTATTAACCTCAAAGTACTGAATCTGTACTATAATAGGTCCGTCCTTCTAGGGTTCTACAGAAATGTTTATTCTTTTCCCTCTCTGCCACTCCTTTAACTGTGAAAAAAACAGGCATGAAAAGGGTTCCAGAATGTTCTTTACAGTTTGAAGTAAAGCAGAATAACAAAACACCAAAGCCTGTTCTTTATGTCGTATCTTAAACAAAATCAAAGTAGGATTGTTTTGAATTTCTTTCTCATGCTTTCCACTTTCTTGGGACTTTGTAATGTTTTATGAAAATTCCCCCTAAGAGTTTGCTCATACTTCCCATTCCAGATACCAAGTCTTCAAATTCTCTCACAGAAATATTGAGTACTCTATTATGCTGTGTTGTATTTGAAAGTCTTCAGGAATAATTTTCAGATGATACAGCAGCAACTTAACAATGTGCTCCTTTGTTAAAACTATATGAGCATATTTTGGATAAAAAAACATATGCATGCCACAATTTCACTTTTTCCTTTATTCCTTCAAACTTATTCATTTATTTAGGCTTGAGTTTCTCTTGTTCTTTGTGGATTTCAATGGCACAACAGAACAAATTGTTACAGCATACAATCAAACTGAATCAAGGAAGCATACAGAATAAAATATTTTAGAGATTAGTTATTAAAGAGCAACACATACCTCCCTGCAAGAAGAAACATGCATATTCCAATACTTTGGCACAATTATGTCTGATACAGTAGTTTAGTAAAACATACAGTATGTTTTAGAACTTTAGATCTCTCTCTCTCTCTCTCTCTCTCCCCCCCACCTCACAAGATTATTATGGGGACAGTAGGAAGCAGGAGCATTAGTTGCACACACACACACACACACACACACACACACACACACACACACACACACACACACACAGAGCTTCCAAATGAAAGAAAAATATTCATGAAAAACAAGTGGAAACCAATCAACTCCTATTCAGTTCTGGGATTCAATAAATGTAATGCTACAATATATAAAATATGTCAAATAAAGCTAGAGTTTGAATCCTCCAACTATCTACTTTTTGGATGATTTAGGCATTCTATCAACTATTTATTTATTTATTTATTTATTATTCATACTTTTATACCGCCCTATCTCCCTAGGGACTCAGGGCGGTGTACAGCCACATAAAAACACATAAATATACAAAGTAAAACATTAATCTAAAAAACTTATTATATAGGCCGAATATTTAAAATAGAAACATAAATAATAAAACCCGATTGCTACTAACTAATGAAGAAGCTTATTTAAATGCAGGAGAAACAAAACCAATCCATAATTAAAAGTAACTACCAACTAATTAATTTTGCTTACAGAATAGCATAACACAAAGAAATAAGCTCTCTTTCGGTAAATATGAAACTAACTTGGCAAAACTCAAAGTATTTGAAGTATTGATGGTTAACAATTTGTGTAACATTCCTATTTCAAGGCCAAATTCTATTTTTAGGAATTGGAAACTCATTGAGTAATAGAACAAATATGCTAGGAATAAATGGTCAGAAGGATTTGCCTTGGAACTGAGTTTTTTTAAAAACATATTCATAAGTGAACCAGCATGAAGGAGTAATAAGACTGGCAATGATAGAGAACATTTAGGACGGTTGAAATAAAAAGGGGCAATAAAAACTCAAAAGTATGTTTCTCAAACTAAAGTTATTTACTTACTTACTATATTTACATTTTTTACAACTGTCAAATTCTGGTGGACTGTGGAACATGTATAACCTCCAAAACAGCAAAAATATTTAAAAATTTAAAGCAACATAGACAGCCTGAATTATAATAATCATAACAGTAACAAGAAACACAAATGACTTCCCAAAAAACATAAACACCTGCCCCAAAATGGGAATTTAAATAGTAAATTTAACTTATTTAAACAAGCATGACACAACACAAGCAGAGGCAATAGAGGCAAACAGAGTCTGTAAATGGGAACAGCAATTTCCCTGTCAGCATATTTGGACTGTATTTCAGGTTAACAGTGGAGAAAGGCTCTTCGTTTTTCCAGCATCTATTTTTTTCATAGAAAGGAAGAACAAATAGGATTTTTCACATAAATGCTAGTTTTTTACTAAAAAAAGCATTTTAAATGGTGAACATTAGCTGTTAATATAGTGATATGATTATCAAATGCTAGAACACTGTCAGTGAAAGCAAATTCAGTCAGGCTTCAATTTTCTCTGCAAAATAATGGTGCCTTTCCCTCCTAATAGTCTTTTAGAAGCCTTTTTAACGCAAACACCAGCTCATTACTGTTTTTTTACTTGCTCTCACAGCAATTATCATTGCTATGAAAAGAGCATAATTTCATATATGTACTTGCATCAGGCTGTCTGATTCTTATTGTAATAATTATTTGGTGGCCTTACGTAAACGTTCTTTTAAGTGGACATCAAATGATGGTTTTTTTCCCAACATTTAAGAAATCGCCTTTTAAAAAGTTTTTGCTCGTTTTAACTTACAAAGAGTAGAAGGCACTTTCTGTAAGCAGATTGTTGTTTTTAATGTAGTCAATTTGTAGTTACATTCTGAAAACAATGTATTTAGAAGATTTTTTTCTTCAAAATACATAGAATGTCTTTTGCAAAGAAAAAAAGCAAAAAGGAAGAAATGAGATAGGTATGGTGGTAAAATGCAGAACAAAAAGCTTCTAATAAGCTAAGCAATGCACTTACAATATCTTTACCAAAAAAAAAAAAAAAAGCCCCAATAAGTAAAGTTTCAGTTTCCAGTACCTCATGGATATTTCTCCCATTTGTTGATTTCCCCAAAATTGTTAGTATCAATGGCGGGTTGGAGAATCACAGTTGCTGAAGTCCAATGCATACAAATGCTACCAGTGGCACAAGGTTGTATAACAAAGCATGTTCAATTACGTCCCAAATAAACCCCTCTGAATGTGTATTTAACACACATGCCTTTTTTCTTAAGTTTTCAAACAGGACTTTGAAGATCAGCACATATTTCCCTAAGTGTAATGTACCTAAAATTTCCAGCAACACTCACCACTGACCATGTTTCCTCTAGATGCTTGTTTCATCTCATTGTGTCTATCTTTTCTCCTAAGGACCAAGGCAGAGGATACAGGTTTGTTGGGACCAAGCACTGTTATTAAAGGGACCATTCTAGAAAGTCATGGTCTAGCTATGAATACCAATATTCTTAATAATCTCATTTTTGAATACATAAAACTTACACTTTGGATTATGCTTGAAAACAAAAAATAAATTAAGGCAATGACATTGTATCAGCCACTTCCCTTCACAATCATATTATGATGTGTACTGGCTATTGTTTCACTGCAATTTGAAATATTGATATTAACCTTGAAATCTTAAATGGCCTAAAGCAGGCTACCTAAAAAAGGATTTCCATAATTTGAAAAACTGCCTAGACTTTGAATCAGCATCAGAAAAACCACACAAATGATTATGCCACTTACAAGATATTGAGAAATGACTTTTCTTAAGCCTTTTTCATTTTTCAGAAACTGTTAGTAGAGTTCTAATTTGGTTTGATTATTTCAATTAACTCTTATTATATGTTGTATAGTAGCAAATATGATAACACCTATTTCATATTTTAGACTATAGTTGTCAGGTTTTCCATGTGACAATTTTATAAATTGTAATCAGATCCATTGTCAACTTATAGAAAAGAAGCCAATATGATGAAGGTTTTCACAATAATATTTTCCATGGCAAATAATAATAATAATTGCTCTGATTCCAAAGTGTATCTACTTTAAATTACCTTTGAGTGAAGACTTTAACATGTATATTAAATCAGATGTAACGCCATTTCTTCATGAGTCTACAAGTATAATGATAGATTTCTTGTATAAGACACATACAATGTATTTTCTTACTGTGAAGCCAGTATTCTCTCTCTCTCCCTATGGTCACTTCTCATTTTAATCACTATAATCTCCTCGGTATCCAGTTCCTTATCATTTCAAACAAATCAATTTTTCTTAGTAAAATAATATTTTTTTCTTTTTTTTTCCATTTTAGCTTTGCTATTATATTTGAAGATTTCATACTGTTTCTTCTTTATATTTTACATCACTTTGAAATTCCTTCTTTTAAAAAAATCTTTGAACAAACTATCCTGATCATGTCTCTTGCAACATTATTTTATTTCAACATTATTTTATTTTTCTGCAGCAATTGACCTCTGTAACTATAGCTTCTTATCTCAGTTCTTGAGTAGTGTTTTTCATTCATGGAAGAGGCTCCTATGAGTAATCATACCTTCATATTCCATTCATATATACAATCCACATATATAGTTGGATGACACTCACATAGTTTAATTTGCAGAATTTTATTAATAATGAGATTGCAGTCAATTTACAAGATTTACAACAACAACAGAGTTGGAAGGGACCTTGGAGGCCTTCTAGTCCAACCCCCTGCCCAGGCAGGAAACCCTACATCATCTCAGACAGATGGTTATCCAACATTTTCTTAAAAATTTCTAGTGTTGGAGCATTCACAACTTCTGTAGGCAAGTCATTCCACTTATTAATTGTTCTAACTGTCAGGAAATTTTTCCTCAGTTCTAAGTTGCTTTTTTCCTTGATCAGTTTCCACCCATTGCTTCTTGTTCTACCCTCAGGTGCTTTGGAGAACAGCCCGACTCCCACTTCTCTGTGACAGCCCCTGAGATATTGGAACACTGCTATCATGTCTCCCCTAGTCCTTCTTTTCATTAAACTAGACATACCGAGTTCCTGCAACCGTTCTTCATATGTTTTAGCCTCCAGTCCCCTAATCATCTTTGTTGCTCTTCTCTGCACTCTTTCTAGAGTCTCATGTAAAAAAGGCTACATATTTAAAATATTATTACACCTTTTGATATGAACTAGGATATAATTGCAGCACAAAACCAAGCACAAGACCAGCTAAAAATGCCAAAAATAGGTTCATGTTGAGTAGGTGCTTACAAAACTGAACACCTTCACTGGGAATTCTTTACTAAATTCCAAACTAAGTGCATCAAATGTGAAATATCTTTAAACATGGTCATACAGAGAAAACTTCAGCTGCAAATCATGAATAGTGGGAAGACTTAAAAGAAAGCTATCCTAAAGTTCCCTAATCACACATTAACTAAAATTCTAATCACTTTGAATCTTGCTGAAAAGAAAAAGATACATATACACCACATATAAACACTAAACTATATCCATCCAGAAAATTATGATAGTTCCATATATGATAGATTGCAGAAATCAGTTCTAAATCTTAAGTATAGATAATTGCCTGAAATAATTTAATTAGGTGCTTCAATTTTGGTTTCCTTAAAAATATTCCAGCAATGGCTGTAGCTCTCATAAGAACTTTCCAATAATATATTTGATTTTATCTTAGGTGATTTAATCACTCGATGTCTCGCATGAAGAAGACATCAGCATCTGATTATTAATTGGCAAAACTTACCAGATTCAAAAAGACCCAACAAAAAGACCCAGCAAAAGAGACAACACCAGGACGTTATAGGTTAATAACATGATTGCCTTTAATGTTTAATGTTTAAATTACTACTCACTAATATAACAGTGGATAACATCCAAGATTATTAAGCTCAATCCCTCCAAGACAGAGTGGCTGTGGATGCCGGCATCCCGGTACAGTCAGCTAAATCCGCGGCTGACCATCGGTGGCGAGTCATTGGCCCCGATGGAGAGGGTGCGCAACTTAGGCGTCCTCCTGGATGAACGGCTGTCTCTAGAAGATCATTTGACGGCCGTCTCCAGGAGAGCGTTCTACCAGGTTCGCCTGGTGCGCCAGTTGCGCCCCTTTCTGGACCGGGAGGCCCTATGCACGGTCACTCACGCTCTCGTGACGTCTCGCCTGGATTACTGCAACGCTCTCTACATGGGGCTTCCCTTGAAGGGCATCCGGAGGCTACAGTTAGTCCAGAATGCGGCTGCGCGGGTGATAGATGGAGCCCCTCGTGGCTCCCGCATAACACCCATCCTGCGCAGGCTGCACTGGCTACCTGTGGCCTTCTGGGTGCGCTTCAAGGTTCTGGTGACCACCTTTAAAGCGCTCCATGGCATAGGGCCGGGTTATCTACGGGACCGCCTACTGCGACCAGATACCTCTCACCGACCCGTGCGCTCTCACAGAGAGGGACTCCTCAGGGTGCCGTCAGCTAGGCAGTGTCGTCTGGCGACGCCCAGGGGAAGGGCCTTCTCTGTGGGGGCTCCCGCCCTCTGGAACGAACTCCCCCCAGGACTCCGTCAACTTCCGGATCTTCGAACCTTCCGTCGCGAGCTCAAGACACATTTATTCATCCGTGCAGGACTGGCTTAGATTTTTAAATTTAGAGGGGTTTTAAATTGATTTTAATATTTATATTTCTATTTTTAATAATTGGTATTATTAATTATTGGCATTAGAATAAGTTTTTTAATTATTATTTTAATTTGTATATTGATGTTTTTATATGCCTGTAAACCGCCCTGAGTCCTTTGGGAGATAGGGCGGTATATAAGTTTAAATAATAAATAAATAAATAAATAAATAATAAATATTTAGAAGAAAATAACATACTTCCAATAAAAGAGTCAGTTTGTTTAGTGATTAAGACATCAGGTTAGAAAGCAAGAGACCATGAGTTTAAGTTCCACCTTAGCCATGGATGCCAAAGGTGACCTTGGGCCAATCATTCTCTCTCAGCCCAATCAAATTCACAGGCGGGTTGTGGGGAAAATAGGAGGAGGAAGATGTATTGGATATGTTTGCTGTCTTGAGTTATTGGCAAAAATAATAAAGGTGGGGTGTAAATAAATAAAAAAGAATAGAAAGGAAATAAAAGGAAAAGCAGAGGTATAAAAGATCAGCTTCTAATTGATAGAATGATCTGTATTTTAGCAAATACTAAAATTTTTTTTAGATATGACCTGGATTGATTATAAAAAAAAGTGCTCGATTCATTATCCCATAGTTGAGTCATCAAATGTTTGGAGACAACTGATGTCTATAGAAACATTAAATAGTTTGTAGAACAAACAATGAAGCATTGGAGAACAGAATTTATGATTAGAAATGAAAAACATGGGCTTGTCAACATTAGAAGAGGCATCTTCCAGGGTGACTCATTGTCATTGCTACAATCTGACTCTCAGCAATTTTTAAGAAAACAAAACAGCAAAAAATGCTACAAAAATCTCAACATTTGCTTTATCTGAATGATCTTAAGATCAATGGAAAATGAGAAACTGAAATCCAGTTATTGATCAATACTATAAGAACTTCTAGCACCGATAAGAGCAATGGAATTTGGCGGAGACAAAAGGGGTGCTGGTCTTACCTGATAAGCTCCTTCTCGTTGAGTAGAGATAGCATGCAGGAATGGGTTGTCCTTTTCTGCTAGCCAATAGGACTGAGTCTGTCAAAGCTGTGAGGACACGCCTACCCCAAAGGTCATCAGCTTTTGGCAAAGGCATAGAGACAGACCCGATGTCCCATGGACATAAGTTCTTTGCCCGATGGATCGAGGGCCAGCCCAGCATCAGGGTGGGGCTGGATGGTATCTCCACTCAATGAGAAGAAGCGTATCAGGTAAGACCAATGCCTTTCTCCATTGCAGTGGAGATAGCATCCAGGAATGGGACATACCAAAGCGGTCTTGTTCTTACAGGTGGGCCACAGCCTGGTCCGAAGTCCCCTCATCCACATGCACCCTTTGGAGGACCCGCCTAACAAAGGCCGCCTCAGCCAAGGCATAGCTGTCCAGTTTGTGGTGCTTGATGAAAGGGGACAGGGAGGACCATGTAGCCGCATGGCAAACCACTTCCAGAGAAGCTTGCATTGCCCACACCGCACTTGTGGCCTTATTCCTTGTGGAGTGTGCCATTATACTCTTGGGCAATGGAAGGGCCTGTATATCGTAAGATTTGGCGATACACACCCTGTTTCCATCAGTCAGAATTATTATGTTTCCATCAGTCTTAGACTGTGCATCCAATCATAGATTACCCACATTTGATAATAGCAATCCCCAGTGAGGAACTACCTTGACTTCAAATAAGGCATTACCTTAAAATGATTGTGGGGCTTATGTGCTCTGTGGAAGATGAACTATGTCCTAGGTTCAATCACTAGGTTCAATCCTGCCTGAGCAGGGGGCTGGACTAGAAGATCTCCAAGGCTCCTTCCAACTCTGTTATTGTATTCTAAATAGGTTTCATGAAAATTTCGGGATTTCACTCTTTATGCATGGCTCTATTCTTCTTTGTAAGATGTTAAGCAATCAGTAAATCTGTTTGATAATCTGCACATTTTCTTGAAACTCTCTCTTTGCTATCTTTTTTTATTCTATATATACATAGAACTATTAGCACATTATCTGTCTCTTTCTCTTGAAAATGCAAAAGCACATTAATATTGCAGAAGCCAATCTGACTAAACAAATCAGGATCAATTTCATCAAAATATGTTTTCTCTTTTTTAAGTGGAAAAACATCCCTTTCAGTTCAATATGACATCACAATAGGAAAAATAGTTTAGACACTTAGGCATACAAGAAAAATTGCACTGTTTATTTTATAAGCTTTGTATGTTCTTTTTGGAAATTATAAATGTTATAAAGTAGGAGGGGAGCAACAGCTGACAAGCCTTGATTTCAGTCAATATTTTACTTTACCATTTCATATACCCTGCAAGACAAAGATTTTAAGTAAATATACTTTTAAGCAAGTTTAAAGTAATAGATGAAGCACATAGGTTTCTTTTCTAAATCAATCTGGCATACTTAATTGCAATAAAGAACAAATGTGTCCAAATGAGAAAAAATGCAGTTATAGATGAGAAAGTATTAAAGTATAGCTAGTTCACTTTTATTATAAAACAACATTAAATTATGTATAGGATTTGGTTTTCAACTGCGTGAATTCAAAGCAAATCACGAAGCATTAAAAAGATTCCAATAATATATTATTTTAAAGTAACAACAGGCAACAATAAAAACCCAAAACATCAAAATAATAATCATAATAAATAATAGAATACTAAAGTCAAGGTTCTTTTGATCATACTCTATATACTGCTGGTTTCTTACATAGTAGTTACAATATCTTAAAAATCGAGAGATGAAGAAAAGCAAGGATTATCTTCAAAACACTTTTATCACTATTTTACAAATATTTTTACCACTTCATTAAGCAATTCATCAGTCATTAAATGGATATTGCTTCCTTAATTGTTTGTCAGAAGTTGGCTGCGAAGTCTCAGAAAGATGCTACAATCGTAAATGTGAGCCAGCAGCCAAGTGCCCGAATTGCGATCATGTGGCCATAGCGGTTGTGTGATGGTCATAATTTTGAGGATAGTCATAAATGACTTTTTTTCTGAGGCCATTTGTATCCTTGAACTGCCATTAAACAAATAATGATAAGCTGAAGACGACATGTACAAAGAGTAAGCCAAAAATGTAATCTTTTAAAAAGTTAAAACCACCTTGTAGGCGGCATATAATCATATTCCTTAAAAAGCTCATTCCATTCTTTTGTCAGCCAAATTAAAACTAACCCATTTTTTTTCTTTATGTTCTAAATTTTTCTAAAGAGTAAGGAACAGTATTTTTCTTTTCAAATGCCCCATGAGGTTGTAACTTGCCTGAAACTGTTCCAGCATGGTTCACTCTATTACATATTAAAAGAAACCACCACTGATGACTATCTTATGCTTCCAATCCACTCAGCTTTCAGATGAACAGTCCTAACTGTTCAATCTTACATGTATTACAATTCAAAAAATCCTGACTAGATTTACAGATTGAATGAAAGTTTAATTCATTCTAAGTCATATCTAGTGCAATAGCAAATGGCAGTGTCTAGAGGGGTTACCTTGAGTGATCCTCTTAGGTAAGTGGTGAAGTAACCATGGCGACAGCTTTTGGTTGACACTTCATGAGGTAGAAGGCATTGTCTTTGCTGAACAAAGTAAATCCTTGAAGCTGAACATGTCTTCTTCATACAGTAAGAACTGACAGACACCTAGTCCAGTCTCTAAAAAAATTTTTTGTACCTTCACATCCACATCTCTCATACGCCAGAGGTCCAAATAAATCCTTCATTTTGCAATCAACAATAAAGAAACAAGAAAACAGAAAAACCAACCAACAATTACCGTGCAGTCAAATGCTCATTAAAGGCTCATACTATATTACTAAATCCTGAAACAGGCACAGCTCCTTGCTCCAAAAGTGTCACTTTCCCAACTACTTTAATAAACAGAAATATTCCAATTTAATCTTTTCCTAATCAATATTCAATAATGCATACTTAGCCATGTAAGATCAAATGCATGCAGTAAATTAATAGTTCCAATACACAGACTGAGAGCAGTAGAAAGAAATGGCAATACATATTAGAAACAATTGTAACAGACCTAATTCCTGAAATAAATTCTCAAATACTTGATGGGATTTCTCATCTTTTAAAAACCATTTAAAACCATTCTTGTCAGTCCTTCTGCAATTCTTCATCATTTTCTAAAGAGAATTACCAACATACATTTATGAATAAATAGCAAAATTTAACCAAATTTAAAATCATTGCAGTCTTTTAACATCTCTGTAATTGTCCCATTTATCCCTTTATTGTAATAAACGTGCATTTCTTTGTTTTGTTCTCAGATTTTACAGCTATATTGTACTTTCTGTAGAAATATTATTACAGATAGGCTATAGTTCAGTTACAGTAACTTATTTTTATCCAAAAATATCTTTACTTTGAAGTGTAGCATCTTCAGTTACAGTGATGTAGCAATAATAAAGGCTTTTAAAGCTACAGGCTTGCTTTGACTGCACTGACTAGAATATTTTTGAAGATACCTCTGCAGACCTGGATGAACTCACAGATACTGTAACATCATATGTCAGCTTCTGTGAAAACCTATGTGTACCCACCAGGAACTTACGAATATACAGCAACAACAAACCTTGGTTCACAGCTAAACTTAACAGCTACGCCGTTCCAAAGAGGAAGCCTACAGAAAAGGTGATAAAATGCTGTACAATCAGGCCGGAAACGTATTAACAAGGGAGATCAGAGCAGCAAAAAGAAGCTACTCTGAAAAGCTAAAGAATCAGTTCTCAACAAATGAACCAGCAAACATGTGGAAAACTCTTAAAAATATCACCAGCTATGGCAAACGTCCTTCCCAAGCTGAAAGAAATCAACAACAGGCAGATGACCTGAACGTGTTTTACTGCAAGTTTGAAAGGAAACTACAGCCACATATCTCCACAACCCCCACCTCAGACACACCAACAACAGCCAAGCCTCCTACAACTGACCCCAACCCATTGGGTTCACAACCCCTAGTAATCTCAGAAAAGGAAGTGCAAGACCTACTGTATTTCATAGAAAAAAGCCAGGAAAAGCTCCAGGCCCAGACAAGATAATTTCTTCTTGCTTAAAAGTCTGTGCTGACCAATTGGTCCCCATCTTCACCCAAATCTTCAATAAATTGCTAGAGAGGTGCTATGTTCCTTCTTGCTTCAAACGCTCTACAACGCTCTACAAACGCTTCCCAGTGCCGAAGAAGCCAACCATCAAGGAACTGAATGACTATAGACAAGTTGTTCTAACATCTGTAGTCATGAAAATCTTTGAAAGGCTAATGCTGACCCACTTGAAAACCATCACAGATCTGCTGTTAAATCCCTTGCATACCAAGCAAATAGATCAACAGATGATGCTGTTAATATGGCTCTGCATTACATCCTACAACATCTTGAATCTCCAAAGACCTATGCAAGGGTTCTCTTTGTAGACTTTAGTTCAGCATTCAACACCTGCATTCCAGACACTCTTCTAACTAAGCTAAACCAGCTAGCAGTACCTGAACACACTTGTAAATGGATCATAAGCTTCCTAACAAACAGGAAAAAGCGGGTGAAGCTAAGCAGAATCACATCAGATACCTGTACAATTAGCACAGGGGCTCCACAAGGCTGTGTGCTCTCCCCACTTCTCTTCTCTCTGTATACCAATGACTGCATCTCTAATGATCCATCTGTTAAACTACTGAAGTTCGCAGATGACACAACAGTGATCATTTGAGACAATGATGAATCTGCATATAGACGGAAGGTTGAACAACTAGCCTCGTGGTGCGACCGGAACAACCTGGAACTGAACACACTAAAACCGTAGAAATGATGGTAGACTTCAGGAGAAACCCTTCCATACTTCCACCTCTTACAATACTAGATAACACAGTATCAACAGTAGAGACCTTCAAATTTCTAAGTTCTACCATATTGCAAGATCTAAAATGGACAACTAACATCAAAAACATCATCAAAAAAGCACAACAAAGAATGTTCTTTCTGCACCAACTCAGAAAGCTCAAACTGCCCAAGGAGCTGCTGATACAGTTCTACAGAGGAATTATTGTGTCTGTCATCTGCACCTCTATAACTATCTGGTTTGGTTCTGCAACCCAACAAGACAGACACAGACTTCAGAGGATAATTAGAACTGCAGAAAAAACAATTGCTACCAACCTGCCTCCCATTGAGGACCTGTATACTGCACGAATCAAAAAGAGGACTGTGAAAATATTTATAGACCCCTCACATCCTGGACATAAACTGTTTCAACTCCTACCCTCAAAATGACGCTACAGAGCACTGCACACCAGAACAACTAGACACAAGAACAGTTTTTCCCCAAATACCATCACTCTGCTAAACAAATAATTCCCTCAACACTGTGAAACTATTTACTAAGTCTGCATTACTATTAATCTTCTCATCATTCCCATCACCCATCTCCTTAAGATTTATATTGACTGTTTCCCTATGACTATCATTAAGTGTTGTACCTTATACTTCTTGATGAATGTATCTTTTCTTTTATGTACACTGAGAGCGTATGCACCAAGACAAATTCCTTTTGTGTCCAATTGCACTTGGCCAATAAAGAATTCTATTCTATTCTATTCTATTCTATTCTATTCTATTCTATTCTGTTCTGTTCTGTTCTGTTCTGTTCTGTTCTGTTCTGTTCTGTTGTTCTATTTTCCTTTTTTCAGACAATAAAATTAAACTGCCTAGACATTGTGTTACCAATATGTGTAAGATTTATGTTGGTATTGTATGTTCACAGTACGTGGAAATAATATTGTGCTGAAATCAAATGCACTTTTATCCAGGCTGTATATTCATTGTCAGTAAAATGAGGACCCAAATTGTTGGGGATAATATGCTGACATTGTAAACTGCTAAAGAATGCTGTAAAGCATTATGAAGCAGTATATAAGTCTATTGCTATCTGATTGTGAAGCTGTTAAAGAGCACCATAGGAAGACTTTTGATTATGATTTGTAACAGCTATCTAAAGTCTTCCTTTGGGATGTCTTTCTTGGACGACTCCTCCAACTCTTCCTCGGAGGCTGGCTCAAGGGAGAATGAGTTCATTCCTGGCACATCAGGAACAGAGTTAATTACTGATCCTGAATGGCCAGCAGAAAGAGAATTACTGTACAGGCTTTGGCTAAGGACGGCTTGCAGGCCAGTGAAGAGGAGGGGGAGAGGCTGCCTGCCATGGTGGATCTTGGAAGACGCAGGGCAGAGAAATGGAGGTCTGCCAGATTGCTCAGAAGGCTCCACCCCTCCTGATGGGCTGCACCAGGAAGCTATTTAGCACAGCAGGCAGAGGGAGGCGTTGCTGGGAACAATGTGTGGGTCGTGGTCCTGTGTCTGTTCGTGTTTCCCGATTGACTTTTGAGACTCTGAACTTCTATAGCCAGTGAGTTAAAGTGGATGGGCTATCATTTTTTTGCCTGGATGCTTTGTGTTCGTTATGGGACTTACTTGTTTGAGTAGCTTGCTATTTGTTTTATGGACTAATTGGCCATAAAATGGGGATTAATCTGGGTTGCTTGCAGGGTTAAAATCTAAACATTTTCCCTACCGGTTCTGTGGACGTGGCTTAATTGGTGGGCGTGGCTTGGTGGTCAGATGACTGGGTGGGTGTGGCCAATAACAATAAATAATAAAAATAATAAACAAAGTATACAAAACAATAAGAGGTACCAAAACCCAATCTTCACACTTCATACACACACAACATAACACAACTGATTCACACACAATGCAAAAGCAGCTGCACTTCACCCAAAATGGCCCCTGCAACAAGCAGGAACCTCACTTTCATACTTTACACACACACAAAACAACACAACTGACTCTCTCTCACACATACAAAATGCCACATACAGCTTTGTGAGATTTTGTGTGTTTGCGTAGTTAAACATTACAGAAACACAGAAAGCTGCACAAATATTTTATTTTATTATTTTATTTATTTATTTATTTAGATCAAGGATCTCCAATCTTAGTAACTTTAAAATTTGTGGACTTCAACTCCCAGAGTTCCTCAGCCAGCAAAGCAGGCAGATTGAGTTGCTCACGAGGAGATGGATTTTAGGCAGGCAGAGTCAGTTGCTAGCTGATGCAACTGATTACAGTAGCTGAAATAAATCATGGCTTTGCCAGCCCGAAAGGAGCAGTAATTATAGGTAAGTGAGGAGGGGGGATTCGGTGGGCATGGGTGGGGGATGTTGTAAGAGGTAGTTTAAAAAGTGATTTTAAACGCCTGTGATGATCAGGAAACTCATCTGGGATCGCCAGAGGAAAAAATGATTTTAAAAGGATCCTCTGACGATCCCAGCTGAAGTTCCCTCATCAGCCCACAACCTCTTAAAAGGATTTTTTCTACAAGCTCTTCGGCTGAGATCGCCAGAGGAGCCTTTTAAAACCTTTTTTTTTACAACCTCTTCCGCCGGGGAAAAAAAACTTTTAAAGGGTTCTGACGATCTCAGCCGAGCCACAGGATCATCAGAGGCTTTTTTAAAAATTATTTTTAAAGGCATGTTTTCGGCTGAAGAAAAACTGCTTTTAAAAGTAAAAAAAAAACCTCTGATGATGGCTCAGCAGGGGCAGGGGGCAGGCCCAGGGATTTTTGCTACTGGTTCCCCGAACCACCCACTGCCATTGCTACCAGATCAGGTGAGCCGGTCTGAACTGGGAGCATTTCACCCCTGCTTGCTTGTGGTTGGCTTCGTTTGGAACAGTTCTAAAGCCATGTGTAGAGAACTGCTAGGGAATACCAATAAAACTCTCCATAAACCACACTGACGTGTGTGCGTGAGTGGGGCAGAACATCCTTATGACTAAAACTTATCTTAAATTGATTGAAAAAAAATCACTCTTTCCATATGATGAGACGTTATTTCCCAAGAATAAATACTATTTACTATTTCCTTTTCTTTTCCAGAAAATTTTCCTTCAGTGAACGTTTTATTTAAATGAGATCCCTCATATCCCTATTTGTGTTTCTGTCCCTTTACCATACCACACAAAAAAGCAAACAGAAGCTTGTCATGACACTGCAGGAAATTATGTAGTCTCTCTTCACATGTGCATTTATTATCATAAAAGGAAAATGTGGAAATAGTTATGCCTCCGTTAACAATGGCAATAAGCCCATGGATTTCAGAACTAAAGAAATCCATTTTACTTCCCATTCTGGATAAAGAAACATGATCTTAGAACAGATGATACTATGGGACCTCCAGAAACCTAGGGAGCTGTGTCTTAGAGGTGACTGTGTTTCTCTTTACATGCCATTGATTCTATGGCTTCATAATTTAACAGTCTAATAATCTAAGAACATAAGGTTGATACCTTTCAAGATTTCAACACAAGCACAGAACACTAGAACTTTTCTGATCCTGATTTCTTTTGTTTTACTAATTTTACATCTGAAGCTTCTTTAAAGTATAATTGGTGAGTGCTATATTTCCCTTTCATGGATTACTGCCTTGTCGTGGCGAAGGGGCTTGCGTAGCTCAATGAAGCTATGAGCTATGCCGTGCAGGGACACCCAAGATGGACAGGTCATAGCAGAGAGTTCTGACAAAACGTAATCCACTGGAGAAGGCAATGGCAACCCACTCCAGTATCTTTGCCATGAAAACCCCATGGAAAAGTCCATGGGGTCGCGATGGGTTGGACATGACTTCGCAACTAACAACAACAACAATATTTAGAAAGAACAGCTAACTTTTACCATCCTCGTAAGTAGGCAAAGGGAACCAAGAAAACCTAAACCAACAGAACTGAGATAGCTATAATCAAATCATTTGGATATTAAGTAAAATTTTAATTCAGTATAGTCCTTGAATTCTATATTAAGTACAATAACTTTTTTAAAAGCATAAAACAGAACAAAATGGGACGTTGAACTTACCTGACACGCCCTTTCTCATGAGCAGCAGTCAGGCTGATGGGTTGACCTGTCCGTCAAGCTTGAAGGACCGAGTCTGCAAATTGTTTAAGCCCCGCCTCTTCCTCTCGGGCTCTAGTTTTTGCGAAGGGACTATTGCAGACTGACGTGTCTTTCTGAAATTAAAAACAGTTAGTGATTGCCCTCCCCACCCCCGGCTGGTGGCCGGCCCATATAGGGAGGGGCTGACTGCCATTTTCACCATTGTGAGAAAGGGCGTGTCAGGTAAGTTCAACACCCCATTCTCCACTCCGGTGAGAAACGGCAGTCAGGCTGATGGGACATACCAAAGCTCGTTGTCCGTTCGGGTGGGTAGATGCTGGCCGCTGTCCTACTATGCCTCTAGGACACACTGTAACACCCTCCTGCCGAATGCTACATCCAATGAAGCATATGCATCTAGTTTGTAGTGACGAATGAAGGGAGTAGGAGTTGCCCATGTTGCAGCCCTACAAACCTCATGTAGAGGAGCTTGAGTAGCCCAGGCTGCCGAAGTTGCAGCACTTCGAGTTGAGTGCGCAGTTATGTTGGAAGGTCTAGGCAGGAGTTGAGCATCATAAGCCGACGCAATAGTCGACCTGATCCACCGACCGATTGTAGGACCTGATACCTTAAGGTCCAAGGAGGCCGGAAGAAATGAAATGAAGAGCACTTCCATCTTCCTAATAGATGAAGTTCGTTGTAAATAAATCTTAAGAGCACGGCGAACATCCAAAGTGTGCCATAGAGCTTCAAGATGGTGAGATGGATTAGGACAAAAGTTCGGAAGAACGAGTTCTTGTGATCGATGGAAAAGTGAATTAATCTTGGGCATGAATGTAGGATCAAGACGTAGGACTACTCTGTCAGGGTGGAAAATGCAGAGGTCCTAACGGATGGAGAGTGCAGCCAGTTCTGAAATGCGATGAGCCGACGTGATGGCTATCAGAAAGCAGACTTTCAAAGTTAAGAATCTGAGGGAAACCTCCCGAAGAGGCTCAAATGGTGATACTGTCAAAGCAGAAAGGACCTTATTAAGATCCCAAGAAGGATATCTGTGAACCGTAGGTGGGTGTAGATTAGAGGCGCCTCACAGAAATCTGCGAATGACTGAATGAGTAGCCAAGGAATCTGATGTGGTGCAGGTGAGTACTGAAGATATGGCTGCCACCTGCCGCCGGAGGGTGTTGGACGATAATCCTGAATTTAGGCCCTCCTGTAAAAATCCGATGATATGAAGGATCTCTGCTTGGGTTAGTGTGACAGCCTTCCTGTGACACCTCCGAAAGAAGCTCCTCCAAGTAGTCTGATAAATCCTGATGGTTGAAGAGTGACGAGATGCCTGGATGGTAGGAATAGCCTCGGAGGGGATGTTAAATCTAATTAATATTTCCCGCTCAGCCTCCAAACGGTTAGTTGAAACCATTGAGGCTCCGGGTGTGACAGTGTCCCTTGTAGTAGTTGGATCCTGCTGTCTGGGATCCTCCAGTGTCTGGCGACTGACAGAGCTAGTAGGTCTGCAAACCATGGTCTCCGGGGCCAATGTGGTGCAACTAGTATTAGCTCTGCTTTCTCCTCTAACAGTTTGCGGATTACCCTGTGGATAAGTGGAAGTGGAGGGAACGCATAAAAAAGACTAGGAGGCCACGGGGAACGTAGAGCATTCATGCTCTCAGCTCTGGGGGAAGGGAATCTGGTGAAGAACCGTGGAAGTTGGTGATTGTTCTCTGAAGCGAACAGATCTACTTCTGTAGCGAACTATTTCCATGAAAAGATCCAGGGGTAGACTCCATTCTGTTTGAGCTATCCTCTGTCTGCTGAGGACATCTGCTTGGAGGTTGGCCTCGCCTGAGATGTGATCCACTCGAATGGAGAGACGATGATGTTTTGCCCATTGACCTAGTCTGAAGGTCTCTTTCATGAGAGATTTTGAGTGAGTCTCTCCCCACTTGTTTGCTGATACATTGTCTGTAAGAATCAGTATGTCTTGGTTGCTGACACTTCACCTGGTTGCTGAAGTGTAACAGGGCTAGATAAATGGCTCTCAGTTCTAGCAGATTGATTGGAAGGGTTTGTTCGTGAAGGGACCATGTGCCCTGAGCCATACAATGTCCGAGATGTGCTCCCCATCCCGTGAGACTCGCATCAGTGGTAAGGGTGAGTCTGGTTGGTTCCCTGAACCTGGTCCCTCTGGAAACGGCCTCAGTGGTCCACCAGTGAAGCGAAGCATGAACCGACTGAGGGAGCTGAACCTGATACAGCGAAGTGGCTAGATGTCTTTTCTGGTACGGAAGGAGCATCCATTGCAGATCCCTGCTGTGGAGGCGAGACCAAGGTACAATTCCAAAGGTAGAAACCATTTTTCCCAAAAGTTGTGAAAGGGATTTAAGAGATACTGATTGAGCCTGAATGGTTTTTTTCTGTTAATTGTTTCAGGCTAACCTGGCGTTCCTGAGATAGATACACCATGGATAGAGTTGTGTCAATTTCCGCTCCCAAATGAAGAAGCTTCGTGGTGGGTGAGAGATGGCTTTTTTCTCAATTAATGGAAAAGGCATGACTTTGGAGAATTTCTATGGTGTAAGACAGATCAGAGCGAGCTGTCCTGGCCGAATTAGAAAGGATATCATCAAGGTAGAATTGTATACGAATGGGTCTAGAGCGTATGTAGCCAATTAGAGCACCTAGAACCTTGGAGAACACCTTGGGGGCCGATGACAGCCCAAAGGGCAAGGTGATATATTGGTAATGTTTACCTTTGTAGAAAAACCTAAGGAATTTTCTATGTTCCTGAGCTATGGGAATATGAAGGTAAGCCTCCACGAGGTCAACAGAAGATAGGAAATCACCCGGTCTGATAGAATCCAGAATGGACTGAAGGGACTGCATTTTAAATTTTCGATATGAAACATAACGATTTAGTGATTTTAGATCAAGGATAGCTCTCCAACCCCCGGAGGATTTGCGTACCACAAAAAGGCGTGAATAAAATCCCTGACCCCATTGGGGAAGGGGAACCTGCTAAATGGCATTGATCTGTAAAAGATGAAAGATAGCTTCTTTTGTAATAGTCCGGTCATCCCTGTTGCGGGAAACTGGACATGGTACGAAAAACCTCAGAGGGGAGGAGAGGAATTCTATGAAAAGGCCGAAACAAATTGTGTGTCTAACCTAAGCATCAGAGACTGAAAGGTCCCACTGATCGGCAAAATGGTGAGTCTGCCGCAAATGGGAAGGAAGGAAGGAAGGGAATTTATCTGTTTCTACGAAATCCCCTGCCCTTGCCACCCCTGAAAGGTTTCTTGATGGGATATTTGGGAGTGGATCTGACCTGGCCTTCCTGGGAGAAATTTCCTCTGGATTAAAATGGCCTGTGAGCTCTGGACTGGTAGAAGGAGGAGTCTGATTGACGAAAGGACTGCTGGCATGTATATGACAAAGCTCGAGCTTCTGTGCGTCTCGAGAGGGAGGGAAGGATCTTCCGCTTGTCACAGGTTTCAATAAGAATAGGATCCAATGAAGCACCAAACAATTTGTCGTCTGAGAAGGGAGATGGCGGCGTTTGGAAGTAGCCTTTTTTGGTTGGGCTTGTGCCTGATCTGCCATCTCAGAGAAGGGGAAGTATTTACTCTATGCAGTTAAGAATCTCCTTCATTGGTGGATAGTAGTGTAAAGGAGCCAATGCCAGTGCTATTAATAGGCTTATCCTCCTTGGAGTATATCAGCCGGAATTTTAAATGCAGACGCAAACGATCCCACTAAGGGAGGGAGTCCCCAAAATGGCGCCTGAGACTTTCACGCCAAAATAAACCGCTCCTCTAAGTCAAAAGGGGCAGTAGAAAATAGTGCCCAACAAGCTGCTTCACCCCCCGCACCAACAGCGACTTACGGGCTTCACAGTGATCCGTTCCTTGATGAGGCTAGCCGTGTGGAACAAAGCGGCAGTGATAAAGAGATCGGAAAGATAAGCGCCTCTCAGCTGGCCCGAAAAGAGCATGCGCTTCCGATCTCTCTCCAAAGCTGCTGCTTGGGTGAGTTGAAGATCCAGCAGCAAAATTTCCCCGGGGAGAAGACCAAGCCACTGGGAAACAGCCCTCCTGCAGGAGAATGTGGCTGTATCAGATCTGCCAGCCGGCAGATCGCTGCCTGTCCACGGCCTTCAGCGGATTTGACTAAGAAGTCTTTCACGCTGGAAAACAAAACCGAAGGATACTTTGTATTGAGGAATGGAAACAAACAAACAAACAAAACAACAACAACAACAACAACAACAACAACAACAACAACAACACAGAGTCAGAAAGACACGTTCGTCCAGCTTGGAACCGAGTCAAAAACTGGAGCCTGAGAGGAAGAGGCGGGGCTTAAACAGTTTGCAGACTCGGTCCTTCAAGCTTGACAGACAGGTCAACCCATCAGCCTGACTGCCGTTTCTCACAGAGTGGAGAACAGGAGTAGAACAGATTGAACTGTGCACAATGCTGCCTGAAACATTGTTTGCAAGATAAAATGAAGTTTTTTAAAAAATAATAATTTTTTTCCCCAGTGCACAACAATTCTTCCTTTAAAATCATGTGCTACACATTTTTCTCAACATAAAAGAGTTCACCACATCAGTCACGAAACAGTTCCCCAAAACAAAATTTAACTGGCTTTAAATTATCTTTAAAATATGGAAGAGAAATCTGCTGTAATTTTATATTTTTTTCATCTTCAAATAACAATGCAAACTGTTTTCAAAACAGACATGGCAAGACGTCTAATCCCACAGTTTTCCTATCTTTATAACTTCTTCAAATAGCACAATTATTGTATCATATTGTATGAGGATCATAAGCGGTTGCATAAAATCTACTCCTACTTGCTGGCTCCCCGTCTTGAGCCACATTACACCACCAGCTCTACGAAGGCAGGAAGCCTTAGTGAAGGAATACAACAAAATTTTGAGAAACCCAGTTCTTCCTGTGCATGCTGATCTTCCTCATCTATTAATTGGCAGACTTAAATCCAGGAAGCCCTTTCTGGCACTCATCAATAGCAGTCTAACAACTTTGACATCGACACACAGTGGAAAGCCAAATGGGCTGCTGAACGCCCAGATACTCAAAGTGTCTGAAGTTTTGTTATATCTCCAATAGGTGTTAATAAGATAGAAGGAAAAATTCTAAGCATGTAAACAGCAATTGTACTAGTCTATTTCATATATTTAATTTAAAATGTATTTGTATTCAAATAAAACAAAAATTACTATTTGATAGCTCATGTATCTTGTTTGCTTCTTCTTTTGGGACTATGACCCATACATCACTTGGATGTTAAATGTACCCTTGGCCTGAAAAAGCTGTGAGCTGCTGAGGCAAAAGGATAAGACATTTTACAAGCTGCTTCTCTACACCGCATAATAGTTAATCCAGAAGATTTAATTACAGTCTGTGGATAAGCCACAATGTCTTAATTTGCATATTTGTACACAGACTGCTATGAAAAAATTGTAAAGCACATTACAATTATTCTCTGAGTGCAAGATACCAGATATGGGATTCCATCTCATATAAATATTTGTCCAAACGCTCCCATCCTAAAAGAGTAAGTTATTTCGATATTCTAGCAAATGCTCATAATACTGGGAGATGAATTGCAACAGAGTTTCAGAAAAAAAAGTACAATGCTTTTCAATAGCAATATAATTGAATTAGATTACAACCTGTAGCCAGAAATATGAACCAACAAATACGGAAACAAACATCACACACTCCAGTAGCTATGCATTTTAATTAAATATATGCTGATCTCAAAACTAATAAAGATAAGTATCTATAAAGACATGTCTTTCACAAAAGTCTCATTAAAAACTGCCACCAAACCACAAATCTGTGTTAAGGGATTTCTTTGTATTTTAATTAAACATAAAACAACTGTGATGAGATAATCGTAGCAATTTGTACAGACTCATTTTCTACCTTTTAGTTATGTTCTTAGCCAAAAAACGTTAATTGCATATTCCTAGCTGAGCTGTTTAAAATACATCCTTCTTCTCTTTGCATATTATGTCCTTGTTAATGTACAAAGTATCCGAAGCAAATAAACCCTAAATTTTCAGCTACTGCACTAAATATCCTCTCATGAACTTTCAAGCAAATACCACTGTCTAGGAAGAAGTAGATCAATTTTAGAATAAGTGTCTTGAAAGATAAAATATGCTTGAGTCAGTGAGGAACCAACTGTCAAATTAAAAAGAGACATGAAACTGGAGCAGCACAACTCTTAAGAATGGGAATCAGCTATGAAAAAAATATTGTAGGAGGAGCCAATGGTCGGTTCATTCCTCGACAAAGGAAAATCAATTTCCCTTTTCTAACATCAGTTTGGTTTGAATAACAGGCATTTAATACAGAAAAGTTGTGAACTGCCTATATGCCACCCTGGAAGAGTAAGAATAAAATGAAAATTACTTAAAAAGAAGAAATATATGACGATAGATTGACGCTTTTATACCTACATCAGAATGAAGAAAAAGTCATGCTTCTTCTAACAGATTCATTCTAAAAAGTAATTGCTATGCTAGATAATAATTAAAGGCCTTGGCAATTCAAACTATACCAGGCACTGTCTCGTGATTTTTTAAAGGAAGTTTCTTTTTTTAGAATTGAGGATATATACATAATATTTGCACATTCTGGCCAATCACTGATGTATTATAGTCATATTTCAGATGGTATATTTACACCTTGCAGAATAGGAGACAAGATGTTCCCTAGGTGGCTTAGTGGCTAAGACGCTGAGCTTGTTGATTAGAAAGGTTGGCGGTTCGAATCCCTAGTATAGGTCTCCTGCGTGACCTATACTAGTGCATGAGCAGGGGGTTGGACTAGATGACCTCCAAGGTCCCTTCCAACTTCCTTACTGTTACTGTTAAGTAAATTCTTCTTACACCAGAGTGGTTTTAGCTTCATTAAAGGAAGCCATCGTGAAATAATTTCTATAGAAAAAAATAACAGCTAAAAATTTGAGCATACAATAAATTTGTTGCCTGTATCTGCTTTCAGGACACGGTGCATGAACACTGAGGAAAGAAAATGGATTTTTAAAATTATTTCTCTTAGAATTGAGTCATCTTTTTGTCCTAGAAAGTACTTGGATTATATTTGTTCACACTGTGAGATGATCACATTGTGAGATGATCTCTGCTATGATGTTGCTTGATACATACTGTATATGGGCATCTTAGCAGCCTTCAATATCATCAACTGAACCACTATTCTCAAAAAATTTATCCAAGCTATGTGAGCTGAAGTAGCTTTGGAGTAGTTCTGTTTGAACTTCAATGGACATTTTTCAGAAAGCAGTGCTGATGTCTGTATGGTAATAGTGACACTGGAGAATTTATTAATCATTCACATAAAATCTACAGCAAATTTGTTAATCATTCACATGAAAGACACAGCAAGAACAAGAAAAATAGTTACATTTAGAGCAAGCATTAGGGAGCTCACATAGTGTTAGTATATGGTAATATATTATTCTCCTGGTGGTGTACTCCTGAAGAGGCATGTATATAATAAAGAAACACTCTGTGATTTAAGCAGGACAGTGATCAAAATCCTAGTTACAAAAGGCCGATTTGAGTTGAAGTCATTAGGTACTTCCAAAAAAATAAGAACGATAGCCATTGAAAACTATCTCTTCAACTATATGCTACAGAGAATTAAAACTGTTCAATATCAATGGAAATTTAATTATCAATTACATTTCTTAATCAATTTATCAATTAAAATGGAACTTCATTATTCTACAGTAAGTATTACTAGATTCTGTGGAATTATATTCAATGTTTTCTTTAAAAGTATTTGTATACTTTAGCAAATCCTGATCCAAGCGCTGGAGAAATTTGGAATTTATCTAAAGCAAGGTGGGTCTAAAAAAGAAACTCAAAACAAAATGAACTATTCCTAAACTTTCAGACCAATATCAGATATCTACAGTAAAAAGTTGCTGATAATATGTTTGTACAAATTTAGATATTTATCATAACCCCTCCATTGAAAGAAACTACAGAAAGAAAAGGGCATTTAGCAATAAAAATTATACCTCTCCCCCACAATGATAAAGTTGTGGAAGAAATATAAAACATAAAACTGCACACATAGACTTTCAGTTTATATGAATTAAATCTGGTTTTAAACTGTGATTGTTAAAATGGTGTACTTTATTTGCATAAGCATATATTGACAGTATTTTCATGGCAAATGACAAAAAAAAATTGGGAAAGCAGGCTCTTTATTATGCATCCAGGTGAAGCCACTACCGCCATTAAGATCCTGCAAAGCCATCTGCCTGAAACTTGCTACGGTTTCTCTCCTGGAAAAACAACTATGAAATTACATTCATTTCTGCTCCCACAAAATGTTTATTTGCTTATTATTTATTTAACATGCATTACAGTATTGCAATCAAAAGCTACTCATATGCAGGAAAAATATGCAATATAAAGCACCTTATAAGAATAAAAAACAAAAATGCCTCAAAAATAGAAATATTAAACCAGAAGTCTCTGAGAGGAAGCTAAGTCTTCGAGGGCTTGCCAAAAAATAAACAAACAAAAACAAACAGCAAATGAGCAAACTACCCTGATGTCCAAAAGAAAGCTTATTCTGCAAAGAATCAGAGCTGCAACCTATAAATAGGATCTAAAACAAGATTTGTTTACCACACGCCCAAAAATTAGATGAATAACCGAATTTTAAAAATGAGTCAAAAACTTTATACTTAATTAATTGATTTATTGTGGAAAATGTCCAATGCTAGATATTGCCTCTAACAGACACGATTTGGTAGCTAATACTAATGGGCTGGAAATGCTTATTTTTAGTATACGATAAAAAGATTATTTTACTTAAGGAGAAACCATATATCAAATCTGTCCATAATTAAGATGACCACAACAGACACTCAAAATAGCAGTGGTCTCTGGGTTTAATGTACAAAATCTGCTGAATCCCCAGGATTGCCACAACCGGTAGTGCCTAGTTCCTAATTTTTTACTCACCTCTGCCCCTATCTGTGCTTCCTTTGGGTTCTGGAAGAGCCTAGGGTGTCTGGCTGGGTGATTAGTCTGGCTCCAGTGTTCTTGATTTCTGATCCTTAGTCTCTATTGGCTGGAAGCCCATATTTAATATCACCATTTGTGGCTGTCAGGCTCAAATGCCTGTAACTTGTTATGCATCTTGCTTTTTCAGCTAATTCTTTCTTACCTCCATTCTTTCATACCTACCTACTGTACCTAAAGTTTTTTTGAGTTCAAAAATCCCATTCAACATTTGATACTCAGATTAGTGAAACCTCTTTCCCCAACACTCCATTATATTTAAGCTTTAATTTTTCATTTTATCTGGGACTATGAATAGGCCTTCTTTCTTTAAAAAAAATATACAAAGTGAAAGGGAATACAGTAGTAACAACTCAAATAGTTTATATGGAACCTAGATGCTGCTTTAAAAAACTTTTTCTGTATAATTTAAAATCTTATTTTTAATCCTGCAAAAAAGTATTTTTTTAACCCTGTTTCCCCGAAAATAAGACATCCCCTGATAATAAGCCCAATCGGGCTTTTGAGCGCATGCGCTAAAATAAGCCCTCCCTGAAAATATTTAAACACACAGCTGGAAATCAAGTAAGATGGCAAGAGGAGCCCCATCTTGCTCCACATGCCCCAAAATAATAAGACCTCCCCGAAAATAAGCCAAGCGCTTATTTCGGGGTTCAAAGAAATATAAGACAGGGTCTTATTTTCAGGGAAACATGGTAGTTCTATGTACTATCTAAATATAAACCTGTCATTATTTATGTTTATGTAAATCCCATTACTTTTAAACTTAATATATTTATACATAATGGAAAGCAAATTATAGCTTTGAAATCTGGCCTGCACACCTTAACATATCATATTCTTCACAGGGTAAGGCCATCACTTTCAGTTCCTGAAATATAACTATGAAAACTCTCCTTGAATAGATCATATTGTAATCCTATGAGCTTTCAAGGTCTAAAAGTAGCATATTTATGTTTAGCTTCAATTCATACTGAAGCTCTTCAAGTGTTTCATTGAAATAACTTGTACTGCCTACATCATACATTTTTAATATTGGAACTAGAGTATATTTCTTTAATATTAGTATGATTGTGCAAGCAATTAATTATTAACAGTATTAATTATTAAGACTACTAACAGTATTTACTAATACTCATAGAAATTAATTTAATATTTAATAAGTATTAATTATTTAGTAAGTAATTAAGAGTATTAAATATAATTTATCTATTTAAGAGCGCTAAGGTTTTCTTTTTTTTTTTTTGTTCAAAAAGTTTTTATTGGTCAAAAAAGGTTTATACAAATACATATCAGGTATGGTAAATTTTCATTTTTCTTATACAAGATAAGAATTTAACTCAAATTTTTTAACACATACAACAGCCATATGGCAAACAGGTGACACGAAGTAGCTAAGTTTACAAATCTTACATACGCAATAAAGAAGGGTCAAGAATAAACAGAATATCGTACAAAAGAGAATAAGGAAAACCAACACAATACCAAATATCTTTATCACTTCCTAGTTTTGGATCTCAGAACTCTGGGTTCAGCCTGACCCAACTCCAGGGCCGCAACAGCGGCAGCCGCCTCCGCCCATAACCTCCCCTTCTTCAATTCCTGGGTCATCTGATTCCAGGAGGGCTTTGTGTTCCTCCACGTAGGCCGTAGCCTGCGCAATTGTACTAATTTTTTTCGTAATGCCCTCCCGGAAAATCATCAATCCCTCTGGCATCAGCCATCTGAAGCCTACTCCTTCTGGTACAATTTGCTTGACAAAAGTAATATTTCTTTCTCATTTCACGCACCTGTCTGGGAATCTGCCTCAGAATGGCTATCTCCTGCCCCTGTAAGTCAGTGCCCCACTCCTATGTTTTCTAAGAATTTCATCTCGTCTCTCTTCTCACAAATTTGACATGAACCTCTCTGGGAACTGCATGCGTGCGTGCATATTGTGAATTAACTCTATAAACTCGATCCACATCCCAATTCATGAAATCAACACCTCTCCCAAGAAATTCTCCCAACAATTTAGTCACAACATCTCTCAAATCTTCTTGGTCCACTTCTTCCAAATTTTGAAACCTAAGGAAATAAGACATTTTATCCATCTGTGGTCAAGCACAGCATTGCCTGTCATCTCCTCTCTTTTCTGCACTGCCCGCATCTCACCCTCAGACCTTCCACTTTCTGCTTGTTTTCTGCTGAGACTTGTTGAGTATCCTTTAAATCCTTTTGGATAGTCACAATTTCTGCTCTTATTTCCATTTGGCCTCTTTGCAAATCATCCAGTTTCTTGTCCATATTAGATAACTTTTCCAGAATTCTCTCCATCTCTCCAGCAGTTGGTCTCTGACCTTTTGCCATTTAAAAAAAAAAAAATTCAAAATCCTCAGGCAAGCACAGTATCCTTGTAATTTCCTCCGGATCCACCAGGGGGCACTCACAGGAGCAACGAGTCCAGTGTACAGTTAGTCAACCAGGAAGCCGAAGGGAAGTGATGTCATCAAAATTCTCATAGTGAAGGCGGAAGCTGGACGCCACCACTGTTCCCCAGAGGGAGGGGGGGCCTCAAACCCTCCCTCCTAAATTTCTCCATCACCTCTTCTCTCCAGAGCTCCACAAAACCGGTAATCTTCTTATTTTAAGTTCTCCTCTCTCCAGAATGACTCGTGCTCCTTCCAGCCGCGGGGAAAAACCCCCGCACTCCGGGCACTCCACTCGCGTTACCGATATCCCTTCCTTCTCCATTCCTCAATTCTTCTCCGTTCCCTGTTCACCACCAGGCTGCTGCAGTTATAAATCCAAAGCCCCGGTGTCACCGGGCACAGCGGCCCAGGCGACGACCAAAGTAATGGCCGTGGCCTGTGGCCTCCGAACCCCGCCGAGCCTAGGACGCGCCAGCATCGGTCCCCCCAGTCCTGTATGTCGGCTGGGAGACCCCTGGCGAGCCGTCCGTGCGGCAGGTGTCCTTTTCGGAACACCTGGCCCCTGGGGGCCTCGGCGGCGGCCGGATTCGGGCACTGGAGGCAGGAGAAGCCTCCAGACGACCGTTGCCTCTGGACACCGGAAGTCGTCTCTCTAGAGCGCTAAGGTTTTCATTGCATTTAAATGGCAAATAAATGAAAAGCATGAGTATAATGCTGGGTAAAATATCTTAATGATCCTCTGCTGTTCTTCTATTTAAATGTCTGAGTTATTGCTAGCTTATAGTTTTAATTCTTTTTTTAATTGTAACTAAGCAGCAACTCTGAAAAATCAAAATAATAATAGTAACAATAATAAAAATCAATGGATAATGGGTGTAGAATTACCGAGAGAGAGAAAAATAGAAGAGAAAAAACTGGAGAAAAATCACAAAATGCAAAAAGCTGTAAACAGAAGTAGAATGACTGTGGCAAATGGAAGCAAAGATAGTAACAACAATAACAGGTACCTTGGGTGCAATCCCAAAATATCTAGAGCACCGATTGAATACCATCAGGATTGACAAAATCAACATCAGTCAATTGCAAAAGGTTGGAACCCTTGTAAAGTGTACTTGGAACACTTTACATTCTGTCATGATACCTTTAACACTATAAAGCAACATCTGCCTATTCCAGTCCAAATATTTGGCTGGCTGTATGACCAACCATAACAATAATTAGAGTCTTAAAATCTTGACACATGACACAACAGATTTAACTGTGATTGAAAAAAAAATGTAGATAATTGATGTGACAATATCTAGGAATAGGAGAATGGAAGGCAGAAAATTGAAGGTCATAAAATATTAAGAACTGAAAAACAAATTTGAAAGATTATGGCATAAACCAACTGTGGTGGTACTAGTGGTTATCAGCATACAGCATGCCATATCAAAAAACCCTGGGTGACACTTAGAAAATCTGTGCACTGATAAAATTCCTGTCAAAACAAAACGCCACACTGCTCGGATTGCATATATACTCTGCCAATACATTATAACCAGTAGCGGGTTTCAAATCCCATCGCTACGAGTTTGCTCAGGGTGTGTGTGCTTGTGCATGCAAACGACATCCGAGCAGGTGGGCAGAGCCTCCCGCCGCCACCACTACCAATTCCCCAGATCCAGGTTTAACCGGTAGCAACCCACCACTGATTATAACATCCAAGGTTCTTGGGAAGAACTTAATGAAAACGAAGGCCAACACTAGCTAAAGAACTGACAGCTGTAATTTCATATTGTATGTATAATACTGTGATTGCCTAATATCTGAACATCACAGGTATATTAAACTCACATACATGGTTTTTTTACTTATATAAATTAATTAAAGAAAAATTAATTTTTACTTGTATACATTAATTAATTAAATTAATTAATTAAATTTCATCCACTTTTATTTAAAATGGTTGGAGCATCTTACAGATTTTCAAAATGTTGATGCTCTCAAAGTAAGTAAAATGGTTCCATTGTTAATATTGGCTGTAATATTATATTTTACACTACTGTATCCCAGTGCTAGTATTTATGACATTTACAAATGCAAAATCTATCCTCTCTATGCTATAATAAAAATGCACTCAGAGTATACAAGGGCAATGTTTTTTGTAATCAACGGTAAGGTAATTGCATATACGGAACAATACTAAGGAGACAGGAAAAAACTGAACATTTCTGTTATCAGATAATTAATGATAACAATCCATCTGACATACATGACAAATTGACACATATACCATGTGTCAAAAACAGTAGAAATATCTTTCTATAACAATATTTATTGCTTGAATGACTTAAGTCTAAGAATTAAACATAAATCACTTCAGATTTTGATCCTAAACATATTAATATGGTAAAAATACACGATTATTACCAAATGAATTTCAGGCTCTGAGGCTCTGTTTTTAAGATACACTGATTGCTTAAATTTCAATTTTTGAAAGCTACTACATTAGTTTTCCAAAAGGATAGTGTTATACTAATGTTACAGTACTAGGTTGACAATGATATAAATAGAAAAATCACTATGGCAATCTTTAACACCGTGATTAAATCACAAAGACTTAAATGATATTTGAATTTGAGTCATCTTATATTATTCATATATATATGAATAACTTTCCATAATGTTTCCTCATTCTTGTGTATATCACAAAAAAAACCCTAGAAAACTTTTGAATTGTTCCTTTATATAACATATAACAAATAACGATTACCGTATATACTCGAGTATAAGCCGATCCGAATATAAGCCGAGGCACCTAATTTTACCACAAAAACTGGGAAAAACTATTGACTCGAGTATAAGCCGAGGGTGGGAAATGAGGCAGCTACTGGTCAATGTAAAAAATAAAGATAGAGCCAAGTAAAATAACATGAATATTTATTTGAACGAAAAACAATAAAAGTGCAAAAGGGGGAAGGAGGATTCCCAGCTTTAGAAAATTTAGAACTCATACCTTTGGTATGACCTGAGCATAGCTCATAAAATTATCTGCTACAATGTACTTCCTATCAATGACTACTTCAGCTTCAACCACAACAATACGAGAACACAATAGATTCAAACTTAAAGTGAACCTCTCCAATCTAGATTGCAGAAAATGTGACTTCAGTAACAGAGTTGTTAATGCCTGGAATGTGCTACCTGACTCTGGTCTCTTCCCAAAATCCCCAAAGCCTTAACCAAAGACTATCTAGTATTGACCTCACCCCATTCCTAAGAGGTCTGTAAGGCGTGCATAAGAGCACCAGCGTGCCTACCGTCCCTGTCCTAATGTTCCCTTTAGTTGTATTCCTTTTATGTATTCAATTCATGCTTATATTTATATAATTATTTAATATGTATTTGACAAAATAAAATGAATGAATGAATGAATAGAATAGAATAGAATAGAATTTTTATTGGCTAAGTGTGATTGGACACACAAGGAATGAATGAATGAATGAATGAATGAGTGAGTGAGTTACTTCAACAACATTGTCTCACAGAAATTGACAATACAACTGCAAGCATGAAAATGAGTCCTCCTTTAGCTTCCAAGGGACCAGGGTGCCTCTGAAGGTCAGTGCTCTAAGCACTAAGAACCCAGCACAAATCTAAGCCTGTATGCACACCAATAGTGAAAATACCCTGCACAGTGTCTCTTGGCAGAAGGTTAATTTTCATAGACGTTGGGGTGGCTCTTTTTTTTTTTTTGGCAGGGCAATAAGGATCTCTAATATCATTAAACCCAAGTGTGAGGAAAAGACAGCAGCTAAAATGTTAAGGCCAGTTGTGTGACCTTCTCCAATACAGTTGGCCTGGCTGTTTGCCAAAACTTAAAACACCCTCCCATCCCCCTCCTGCTAAAGCTTCTTTCTTAAAACAATTGTGGTCTTTGCCTTTCATGTCGCTCAACCTTTCACCTGCCAGGTTCCTAGCCCTTCACCCTTGACCCACTGCTGTGTTTGTAGCATTGTGCCAATCGACTTTAGAAGTCTGTGTGTGTGTGTGTGTGTGAGAGAGAGAGAGAGAGAGGAGGAGGGAGGGAGTGCAAAAGGGGGAAGGAGGATTCCCAGCTCTAAACAAAGGGAAATCCCGGAATGCCAGCGCGAAAGGCGGTGCTCGCGTTCCTCCTCCCTTGCTCAAAAGCCCCAATAACCTTCACCAGCAAGGCAGACCCCCACGGGAAGGAAGGGGCAGGCTGACTCACCGAGCATCTGGCTGAAGAGCAGCTGCTCCAGGTCGCCCAGCACGGTGAAGCACGGAGGGAGAAGAAAGAATGAAAGAAGGGGAGGAACGGCCCCTCCTTTCTCTCTCTCTCTCTCTTCCAGCGCCACGGAACAGAAGGGGACTAGGGCGCGCACACACGCCCAGCTTCTGAAGCACGGAGGGAGAAGAAAGAATGAAAGAAGGAGGAACGGCCTCCTTTCTCTCTCTCTCTCTCTTCCAACGGGAAAACGCTCTTTCGCTTGCGGGGGAGAGGAGGGAGGGAGGGAGGGAGGTTGGCTTGCTTATTCAACCCTTTCCGGCTAGCCATCCAGCCCTTCCCAGGAGAAGGCGAGGAGTTTTGGGCGAGTGACCTTTTTGCTAGAAAGCGGCAGCTGCTGCTAACACCACCAGTTGGGGCGGGGCAGGTGAGCTGCAGTAACTCCCGCCAGGCTATGCATTGGCGCGGGAAGCCCTGGCGGTGCAGTCCTTCTCGGCTGAGGGAGGAGGTTTCCCCTCTTCTCTCTCCCGTTGCGCCTGAACATCTGCCTAGCAACAATGACGACACGGGAGAACCTTTTTCTACTGGTTGAGCTTGGCCAATCGCCGGCTTGCTCTGAGTTGCTGCATTGTTTGTTCACCCGGGCGTCTCAATTTACCAGAAAGCGGGCGAGTTTGAGGGTCGCGGCGGGATGGCGCTGCGCTCTGCGCCGCGCGGAAACCACCCAAAGGCCAGAAGAAAGGTCATTCCATCGAGTAATGGGCGAAGGCTCCTTCCTCTCCGCCTTACCCATGCTGTGCGAGCCCGGCTGGGCTGCAACCCCGCCGCCGCCGCTCCTTCCTCAGCCTCCCGGGGCTCGCGCTCTAGCAGCCGCCAAGCTCAGGCCGGACTCGGCAGCTCCCCATCAGCACTCGCACGGCGCGATTCGGGCAGGAGGAGTCGGGCTCGCTCCGTGGCGGTGGTGGCGGCGGCGGCAGCGGCGCCACCGCCACAGAGCGAGCCCGACTCCTCCTGCCCGAATCGCGCCGTGCGAGTGCTGATGGGGAGCTGCCGAGTCCGGCCTGAGCTTGGCGGCTGCTAGAGCGCGAGCCCCGGGAGGCTGAGGAAGGAGCGGCGGCGGCGGGGTTGCAGCCCAGCCGGGCTCGCACAGCATGGGTAAGGCGGGAGAGGAAGGAGCCTTCCATTACTCCGATGGAATGACCTTTTCTTCTGGCCTTTGGGGTGGCTCTCGCGGCGGCGAGCTCGCGCGGTCGGGGAAACCCTCCCTCCCTCAGCCGAGAAGGCTGGCGGCTCCCCTGCCCAGCCCTCTCACTGCACCACCAGGGCTTCCCCGCGCCAATGCACAGTCCGCCAAGTTTGCGCCGTCCGCCCACCAGACACGGGAATGGGGGCCGGCCTGGGGGCGACAAATCCCGCGAGACCTCGGCGGGCCCGCTCCCCGTCCCTCCCATGGGAGTCCGTTCGGTACCCCCTCCTGTGCGGGGTTCCCGAAGACGTAGACTCGAGTATAAGCCGAGGGGACGTTTTTCAGCACAAAAAACGTGCTGAAAAACTCGGCTTATACTCGAGTATATACGGTAACAGAGTTGGAAGGGACCTTAAAGGTCATCTAGTCCAACTCCCCGCTCAAGCAGGAGACCCTACACCATTTCTGACAAATGGCAGTCCAATCTTTTCTTGAAAGTCTCAAGTGATGAAGCTCCCACAACTTCCGAAGGCAAGCTGTTCCATTGGTTGATTGTTCTCACTGTATATATACAGTATATGGAAGTTCTGAATAAAATTTCTTGTTTATACCTGTTCTACTCTGTAAAAATTTAGCATGCCGGACAACATAAAGTCATAAAATTCGCATAGGCCAAACCATAGAAAAGTTTGACTTAACAAGCTTAATTAAAAATGAAATGTTTTCTTACATAAAAATTAGAAAAGCACGGACCACTCCATACATATAGGGCCGAACGCAAGGATAAATATCTTTAAACAATACTAATCTAATTCCCATTAGCTTATCCACAAGAAGGTCAGTTGCAGCATGTTGAATACAATAGACATTTCCTGATTTCTTCTGTTATAATAATCAAATTTTATCTTTTATTGAAATTAAAAAAATACTTTAGTCACAACAGGGACTAAAATATTTGACAACAGTCAAAATCTGCATTATATTAACATGTCTCTCATTTAGACTAATACTGACATCATAATCATCCATAGTTATTTGGGATCGTTGGACAATATGGAATATGTTCAGCATTTTAGTAGTAATGTGCATCAAAACTTCAAACGTTTAACATGAAATACATAAAGCAGCCTAAAAAATTCTACAAACCAAACTTTATTTTTGGACTATTATTCCCATAATCTCTTGCCTTTGGCTGGATTTATTAATGATGATAGTAGTTGAAGCATAAAACATCCAGAAGCAGATTATTTACACCTGCCATAGTTAATAGTACTGGAGATTACTGAGTGGCCCAGATGGTGAGCTTCAATGGCAAGAGTTTATTCTTGAGCAGCACAAGCATAAAAGTACTTATCAACACACATAAACAGCAATCAAAGTTACATGTCTGAAGACAATAACTAGATCAATAATATTGGAAAGGAATACATTTCCCAGCATACTAAATACATCGGCCTAAACCTATTGCAATTATTTAAGACTTTACAACATTGGAGATACGTCTATGTCTGTGTGCGTACTGAGTAATATAGTAGTTTGAAGAATAGAGGTATTGTGTAATATGCAATATGAATTCTTTTGAAGTGTGATTATATTCTACATCATCAGATAGTACTTAATGCAAAAGTATTTAATGCAATTAATGTAAATAAAAATCATATCATTATCATCAAATTATATGACATAGTTGTATTATATATGGCATAATATTCCATTGAATTATATCACTTACTGTTGGTTTGGTACAGTGGTGAAATCCAAATTGGGCGTGGCTTGATGGGCGTGGCAGGGGAAGAATACTGCAAAATCTCCATTCCCACCCACTCCAGGAGAAGGATACTGCAAAATCCCCATTCCCTTCCCACTCCTGAGGGAAGGATATTGCAAAATCTCCATTCCCACCCCACTCTGGGGCCAGCCAGAAGTGGCATTTGCCGATTCTCCGAACTACTCAAGATTTCCATTACCGGTTCTCTGAACTACTCAAAATTTCTGCTACCGGTTCTCCAGAACCTGTCAGAATCTGCTAGATTTCACCCCTGGTTTGGTAGTGACATTTTAGCCACATTTTCTTAAAACAAATGCTTGGAAACTTGCTGGAATTACAGTTATTATATTTCTTAAAACTTTAATACTCTCATTTCTAAATCAAGTCTAATACAAACTGCTTTAATTAAGCTAACTATGGATGTATCTGTACTTTCTTCACCTACATATTTTCTTAAAAATAATTATAAGAATTATGAGGATTGATCAATGCATTAGAAGGTGATCAATTTAGTGAAAATTAGATTAAATAACATCAAGATAAGAACATGCTATAGGACTGAAATCAAGATTAGATCAATAAAGAAGAAATAATTTATAGGACAGAATAAAATAAGTAAAACTTTTTTGACAACTAGTTGGGGAACAATATAGAGTTTCTTTACTTCAGGTGATTTTAAGTAAACACTGGAGGACTATTCCAAACACGAATTAATTATATCCTGAAATTTTCCTTTCCCTTTTCACTATTTCATCACTTTTAATAAAAATAAGGAGGGGGAAGTATATTTCTTATAAATGAAAAAATACTAAGCCACTAGTTACTGATGCTTTGGAAAAATATGTAAATACACAAGGAAGGTGAAATGAATCATAAACTAAGTAGACATCCAACAGAGAATTTCTCCACTAGAATACTGGATTAACAACTATGAGAATAAGTGTGAATAGGAATTACACATTGCTCAGTTAAAGCAGATTTATTAACTAACAGTGTGCACAAAAACTTTATGCAAATCCATCAACAATCTAGGTGGATGTGATCCCACTTAACTATTTACAGGTTTCACAGTTTGTTTCTTTTGGAATGACTATAAAATATCCTGTCATAAAATTTGGAATTTAGGTGGTGAACCTCAGAGACTGGTTGATACAGATTAACTTAACTCATTCATGAACTCATTCACATTTCTTACAATAAGTCAAAGATGTAATAAAATGTGACTAAAACATCAGTCTGTCATTGAGAAATGAAAATTTCCCCTATTTACCAAAACGTATGTTTTCTAATATTCTCAGAAAAGAAAATATTTTAAATGACCTGAAGATAAAACCTGAGAGTGAGATGTTGTCTAGGTGCACTGTAATCTACCTACCAAAGTTTGATATACAATATTGGATCAAAAATGTACAGCAATAATTTATATGGCAATCATTGACTTTCCAGATGTTCCTGAACAACTCTCCCTAAATGGAGAAAAGTAAACCTATCAGCAAAAGATTAAAAAGTAGGATAAATATGTCATGTGCATATTTCTTTAATTTTATTATATATATGATATATTGATGATGTCTTCGAGTTAATCATGACTGTTAACTAAATGAACAAGTTCATGCAGTGTTCATGTTTTGAAGATAGTTTGCAACTGCTATTTTCTAGCTCTGAGAGAATTAAAAGACAGGGCTAATATTTACAATCTCTAGCTTCTAGATAAGTTCCTTTAATCACTAAAATAAACTCGCTCCCTATAAAATCATGCCCAAAATAGAACATTTACATGGTACCTAATGTCAACCTAGATGAATATATGTCACAGCACCTATATGTATAAGATTATTAACTTTTGAATAAGTAATCAGCGGATTTTTTTTCATAGAGAACTATAACTATCAGCACTCCAAAAACAGCTATATAAATGTAATGAATCAAATCAATCAACTGGGCATAATAATTGTACAGCCACAGGTTTTCTATCTCTTATCTTAAAAGGTCTATAAATTGAGTTATTGACTTTCATGCTAATGCTCTTCAATGTTTCTAATTCTCACATTTATTAAAATACTGGTCAATATATCTAATTGATATTATAGTAGTGACATAATATAAATATTATAATTATTTATTTACAACACACTTACATCATTTAAGCACATTTAGTCACTTATAAAAATAAGCAACAGTATTTTTCTTAAAATACTTAGCAACTCATATAATTAAGTACAGAAAAATATTTTGATTTGGTGTTAAGAAATGGACATTTTAGTTATGAGAAATAAACAAGGAATAAACATTTAAGTAGTTAACAATTAAATGGCAGGCCTTACAAAACTAAAAAGCTATGCTAAGCTAAACCAAGATCATTAAATCTATCAAAGGGATCTGAGAGATAGCCTCATGATCTCAGAAAATAACATTAAAAGCTCTTCTGCCACTATTACTATATACATTATGTGTAATTACATCTAGTTTCACTAATAGCCTAAATGTTCATGAGTTTGTACATAGAGTACTGTCCTATTCTGAGCAAACTGGAATCAAATTCCACCAGCCAACTATCAGAAAAACAATACATTTGTACTGGCTCCCTCCCTCCCTCTTTCCTCTCATTGGGTCAGTCTAGTATTTTGGCAATTTTAATATGTTTCTGTTATACTTTTCGTCTTTCTGAACTACTCTCCCACTCATCCCCACATGACCACTTTATTTTTTTTTATTTTTTTATTTTATTTTTATTTGTCAATCATATATTAGATAACAGATTAAAGTATAAACATAATTCGGATACATGAAAAAAGTAAAGAGGAATATTAGGATAGGGATGGTAGGCACGCAGGTGTACTTAACCATGCCCCTTACAGACCCCTTAGGAATGGGGTGAGGTCAACAGTAGACAGTTTAAGCTTAAAGTTTTGGGGGTTTGGGGAAGAAACTACAGAGCCAGGTAGTGCATTCCAGTAACTGTGTCCCACGTTTTCTACTTCTACGGTAGTCTTCAAGGTGTAAGTCTGGGATAGTAATCATCAGTATAGGTGCATAGCTTTACATAAAATTCTTACAATATTGGTCCTTTTAATGCTTTTTCTAATGGGCTACAGTACTGTGTTTTTATAGCAGCTTATGTTTTCATTGGGCTAATCCACCACCACTTTAAAATGCCTTCGTTGGCGTTTGCCAATTGTCATTAAATTAGATTTCAGTGGCATATACTGTATGTATAACATTAGAAGAAGGAAGGACTTATTTCCAAAATTATATTTTTGAAAGGAAAACCTATTTTGGCTATCACGCTTATAAGTTACCACAAATAATCATGTGTCTATCTGCATCCACATAGCCTCAGTCCACTGGTAAAGGCCACTGATTTCAATCAACTTGTTTTCTAGTAATGGTTTCTATCTCAGTCAAATGGCATTTTCGGTTCCTTGAAAATTCTCTTTTAAAGCAAAAACAATTATTAAGGATTTCTACCTTGTTTAAGGAAAACAATTCAAAGCAGAAAGTCCTAAGATTCTTCACACTCACAGTAAATGGTTTTGAGATGACAAAAAATAATTAAGCCAATAAATAGGCATATTTAACATTTTTGGCAACCTCATTCCTTTTTTATTTAACACTTTTATTGGGGACCGAACAATCTATCCTATCCTATATTGTGACACTTTCTGTTTCAGTAAGAAAATCCCACTGTCTTCAGTGGCCTTACTCTCTAGCAACCATCAATTAAACTGTATTCTTAATCAAACCCCGGAGTTCAGGCTTTCCTAGTCTTTTCATGCTGTACTGCAATTAACTTTCTTTAAAAATGCAACCCTACTGCTGCTTTAAGACACAATAATTAAATACTGCATTTAATGAAATTTAACTGAAGCACTGTCCAATTTCATTGCAAGAAGATTTAGCTTCATTAATTGAAATTAGAAATTTAGATTTGTACTAATCAAAACACCACCAGTTGGAATGAAGGTGCCTAAACATACACATACTTAAGTTACTTTCTGTATCCACAGTAAAAAGCTGGCTTTTGTACAGTTAATAAGGGGGTTCTCCAAATGTGAAAACACTAAATCCACTACAAAGGTCCTGTATTCATTCAAAGGCCGACACACAAAGGTGCTCTCTTCAAGTAATACAAAATGTCACCACAGGTTGACGCTCTTTCTACAAGAATAATGAGAGGCTGCACAGTGTAGGAAGAGTACAGTTTGCAGTTTGCTTCTCTTGTTCCAGTGACTGGTTAATACACAAATAGATTCAGAGAGCAAACTGGAAACAGAACTACGCAGGCCATTTCAGTAGCCCAGTTTATTTTATTCCTAAAAAGATTAATAAATAATAAAAATCAAGCCAAAATTTCAGTGGAAAATCACACACATAAGGAATTCTACCAGATCTGAGTAAATCTGCTGCAAAATGGAGCTGATTAATGCAAAACCCGTGCTTTTAGAACTGGAAGAACCTTGTTCTCAAGATCCTAATTGATCTTACAACACCAAGAAGAATATTCCAGGTGGATGTCACACTCTTTTGCCTGAAGACTGTCCAAGTGTCTGCAAGCCAAGAACTGACTTTATCTTTCAATATCACCATCTGTCATTCCTAAAGACTCAACCATCCATAATAGGATTATATCTATATCTGTCTTTCTGTCCCTAAAATTCTGCAAACAGTACAACAATGGATTGGACAGCATCCCCGAAAGTGGTGTGTATATTACAACACAGGCAGAGAAGCCAAAGTCCCTAAATAACTATACAGATGTGGAATAGAAACAGCAGAAAAGTGTTCCAGTCTAGGGAGCCATTTACTGAACTGCTAAGTATACAGCTATTTTATCTAGAGGGCTTCCTATAATGATATTTAATCCTTCAAAATCAATCTGATGGGATCTACAAATCTGCTCTGAACTTTCAACTAGCCTTTGGTTTGAATGATCTTTCACTCAACCCTACCCTCACCCCCTATTTTTTTTTCCAGCTACAGACATAGTACTTGTGGTTCGTTGAGCTAAAGGACATGGTTGTTTGGTGTTTTGTGTGCGCATATATGTGCAGAGCAGATGAAGTCACCTTGCTCGGCTCTCTCTTGCACAACCAGTAAGGCAACTTTTAAAAGGCGCAGGAGAAGCCCACCAAAGATAAAGGCTGTTCTGTATCTGACAAATCTTGCTCAGCTTCCCAGAGCACTAAAAGGGGAGCTAGCAGGCACATTTTGTCTCCTTTTATAACAAAACCCAAGCAAATAAAGGAAAATAAATAAATAACTAGTTGTCATTTGTACACCGCAAGGGGGGGGGGGAGGGCTAACGATCCTTACAGTTGAATTTAAAACAGGGCAGTCCCGCCTATCAAAGGCTCAATGTTTAATGGCCCATGAGGTCAGAAATAAAGCTGGCCAAGATCAACAGGCTTCTCTTCGAGAGTGGAACCTTAAACGTGATTTAAGCCAGGAAGGCGGTGGTGGGGGTGAGAAACCAACCCGAAAAAGAAATGTTAATTTTAAAAGAGAGGGAATCATTTTCATAGGTTCCTTGACTACGATGCATCGGGTCCATTCAGGATGACGGTCTCCACTTTTCTACAAAAGTCTCAGTGAGTTTTTAATAAGTGAGGGATTGCAGTCATGCGTACGTGCTGCAGCATACGCGAACGGGGAACTGGGTGGGAATCGTAATCTAATCCACACGGGTTATTTTAGCCTGATCGGTTCTGATCAATCCGCTTCCCCACCCACCCACCCGCTTTCCTTCGCCCCGCACAAGACGCTCGATTTCTCAATCACACAAACGCCGAGCTTCGTCCGGAGCAGGAAGCCGGTTTCCGAAGGGAAGAAAAAAAAAAGCATCGCTATTAAAACGACCGGATCCAGAACCAACCAGAGCGGCACACCAGAGCCACCTGCAGCCGCAATCCGCCTCGTCCTCCCCTAAAGTTCCAGGCAGTCGGAGAAAGAGCAAAAAAGAAAACGGAGGCACCAAGAAGCCGAAGAGTCGGAAACCTTTAAAACAGCTTTTCCCTCCGTCCCCAAGGCGCGCCTGTCCCCGGCCGGCCGCAAGTTGAGCTCAGCACCAATCGCTCTACTTACCTGGCCGCAGGGAAAGGGCAGAAAGCAGCAGCGCCAGGAGAAAGAAGAGCGGCGTTTGCCGTTGCAGCCGGCAAGGAAAGCAGGAGGCGACGGCGGAGGGCACCTCCATTCCGCCTCCCCGCCAGGCAAACGGCGACTTCGGCCGCTGCTCCTCCCGATGGGAGAAACGAAGGACGAGGGCGCGGGCTTTTTTTTCCCTCCCCCCCACCCCTCCAGAGAGCGGCGGCGGCGGCTTTCTTCTCCGATGAAGAACCACAGCGGAGGGTTCGCAACTTTCCGGCCAACGGGGTCCAGTGAAAAGGGGGAGAGCGGGAGTAGAAGCAGAAGTTGGCGGCTTCAGGGGAAGCGGCCGCTCGCAGCTTCTGCCACCGAGGAGGGAGGCACGAAGGAAGGAAGGAGCGAGCGAGGCGCCAATCGCGACCGCTCCGAAGCAGGTGGCTCTTTCCTCTGGCAGCCTAGCGGCGCTCCAAGACCGAAAGCTGAAAGAAAGAGGTGGGACCAAGCCAGGGAGGACACGCCCCCTGCACTCGCTCAAAGGGCCCGCTCCTTTGCCCGACGAGCCGCTTCCCAGCCTTCCGCCGAAGCTTTATAGCACCAGCGAGGGAAGAGAAAAAGCGGCCACCGGGCGGAGGAGAAAAAATAAAAAAAATAAAAAAAGTGGGGAGGGAGACGCCGCGATTTGGGGCAGGGCGCACTGAAACTAATGTTGTGGGGGGGGGGGCGCGGAGAGGGCAGGAGAAAATGCGGAATGGAAGCCGCTCCCCCCCCCCCCGAGACGCGTCTCGGTCGGCGAGAGGTTGGCAGGCTGGAATAAAAAGGCCTGTGGGAAAGATTGGGCACGGGAAGTAACCAAAGGCACCGGTGGGGGGGAGGGGGGGGGTCGCCGGGTTCGGAAGAGAGCGGGAGGTGATCGGCAGCAGGTCCGGCGAAATTCTAGGGCGTCTTTCCCCGCGATCCTAGGCGCGTTTATTACGCCAGTAAGTTCCCCCTGGGTTTCGTCCCAGGGAAGTGCAAAGGATGCAAGTCCTGGGAGGCTCCGAACCCGGCATCCGGCTGAAGGGCGCTTTATTCCGGAGATAAAGGACGAGGTGGGGAGGGGGAAGGGGGGGAACTTTGATCATACCCCCCCACCGGATGGAAATCGCCTTGGATGGTTGATCCGGGGGACGGGGCGGGAGAGGAGAATCCGCGGCTCCTGCTCTTAAGCAGAGATTGAGGCCACAACGTGCAGAGGCTGCGATCTCTTGTCAGAAACGCGCGATGCGGGCTTAGAAGGCAGCATTTGCTACCTCGGAGTAAGCGCTGGCTTGCAGGAAATGCCAAGGAAAGAGCGCCGCAGCTGTAATCTTTAGGGTGCATCCAGTTGAGGATAGCGATGCAAAGATCATTGTGACTGGGGTTGCCAGGAACGGGTCTGTCTCAGTGAGACTTTTAAGCAAACAGGTACAAAGATACGCAGCGAGGACGAGGGTTTTTAACCTCTTCGTTTGGGCTAATATAATTGCCTTTTTCAGGGCTTCGTCCCAAAGGACTACAATGACTTGGTGGCGAATACAGGGTTTAAATGAGTGGATACAGCGTTTAGATTCTTAAAGTAGAGGTTTTCCCAGGAGATTCATGTGGAAATCTTAGATGTTCTCAGATACTGCCAAAGGCTTTGGTTAAATCGGTAGGTGATAGATGGAAAGGTGAATTGGATCTGATTACTTGGGGGGGGGGGGGAATTGCTGCATTCTTCTTAACTCTGCAGCCTAGCCCTTGATTTTGTTTTTGGTTTTTTGTTGTTGTTTTTAAATATAAGTGTCCTGTTGATCTTACACAAGCTAAGCAGAGAAATAGGTTCAAAGGAATCGTATGTGCCTTTCTGGGATTGCTTTCTTCTTCTTCCTTTGCTCTACCCATTGCCTCAAAGGGCTTACAGTGTCTCAAAACAAAACAAAAAACCTTCTTACGATTGGACTAGTTTACCCTAGTGCATTTAAACTTGCAGACGCAGGAAAATAGTTATATTAATAATTATTGCATACTAATTTACAAGTAGACTTTTATCTGCCTTTTTTTAATTATGGGAACAGTTCCAAAGGATATTTATGAACCTGAAAGGCAAATCAGCATCTTCCAAGTAATACTCTTGTAATACTTTGTTCTGCAGTTATTTAAATCATTTTTAGTTTCTAAAGTAAAACCTAGAAAACCCAAGACAGAAATAGATTGAAAACAAACTGGGCTTTCAGAAAGCAGGGTATATATTGAAATTATATAATTTCCTTTGCTCCCTGTCCCATCTATGTACTTAATAATATAGATGTGAAATGGCTCACTCTGGGTCTTAATAGTAGATTTATCTTTACCCAATCACGTATTAGTTTAGCACTCTAGTACAATTAGTCCATTAAAAATGCTGACTGCTGAAATTTTGGAGCTGGGATACATAAAACAGTTCTTTTAGAACATAGATTAAAAGTGCATGGCTGTAAGGATATATTTATCTACGATGGTATATAACACAATTTGGGAAGTAAAGAAAAATAAAAAAAAAATTCTTGCACATTTTTAGCCCCTAATTTTATTCACTTGAACCACAATTTTTTGTTATCTATCTCTGATATCTATTTCAAAGAAGACAGAAAGCCAAGTAATTGGGTATAAGAGTATAGGCAGGTCTGAGCTTCAAATAACCTTTCATATTTCCCACCATTTATTTCACAGAAGACATTGAAGGCAAACTGGAATGCTCCTCCCCCACTAATCTAAAAACATATGTACATACATACAGGGCATATAACCATTAAGCTTTGTAAAATCATGATTAAAACGTGATTCAAATCCAGATGGCTACTTCGAGGGCCTTCAGTTCTACATGGGCATGCATATTCAGAAAGCACTTCTTGGAAATAGATTGGCAAAGGAAACAGTAGCCTTTGACGCTTCAGATGATAGCCTCGGTGCCTTGCTTTTTCAGGATAACTTGAATCAAATTGCTCCTTTACACCAATTTTAGAGCTTTGTATTTGTACAGCATAATTCCTAGATTTAAAAGCAAAAGCAGAAAAAAGGATGTTCCTGCTGGGCACACATGTACCAACACAGACAAAGGAAACAGATTTTATAAACAAGCTAACACATGTCACAATATAAAGATACTTTTTCAATCTTATCTTATTTTTTTTCCTGATGAAACCAACCTACTGTGTTAAAACACTTTTATACTTTCTACCAATGCTTATTGCTTCCTTAGGATCCCTTTTAGACTTTCAAGATATTGCTTCCAACCCCCTCCCTCCCTTTCCCTCTCTCTTTCTCTTTCTCTCAATCTCTCTCTGATTAAGAGAGTTTTCAAATAAAAGCCTGTTCCAAGCAGCTAGCTATGTTTTGATAAAATTACCATAGGAATTCTTGAAAATGAAAATGAGACTGGGGCTTTGTTTTGCAACATGTTGGTTTCTGGGTTGGAAAAAAAAATAACGATGTATACTCTACCAAATTAGGAGAGATGCAGAATTTGGTAGCAATCAAGAGAGATCTGCAGATATACTGCAGTCTGCAGGCACTGGTGAATATTGGAGGGGGAATAGGAATCAGAGTATGTAAGGAGCTGTGATAGACTAATTATTTTGCACCTTTGCCCTATTATTTTCAAATGATGTTTCTGTATCCCATGCCTCCTGCAGGGCAATGAATACATTTAACCTTCATTTAGCTGAGTGAAGTTTCTGGGTTTTCTTTAAAAATGCTCACGGAATTGAGAATTTTTTTGCATATTTCAAAACAATTGCTTTACTAATTTTTCTATTTACTTGATAGGGATTTAGCAAACTTCAGTAAGACGGAAAAATCTCCTTACACAGGGGAAATGCTACCATTCAGAATTCAAGTTGACCTGGAAGAAGAGACTCATAACGTTGTGTCGCTTTTGATGAATAAAAATAGAGAAAGTTCAGGAGACTATGATGGAAAAATCCCTAGTGGAAATTGTCTGTTTCAGTCCTTAGACAGCATAGATTGTCCTGGAGAAAGAACAGAACAAACGGATTATTAATACATCAATCCTGAGATGTCCTCTGTGCTTGTGAAAACTTCTAGCGCTTGTCTGTAGGTGGCCCCATTTTTCTACCCAGCTGATAAATAGACCAATCATGTCCACTATTAGAATAGATAAACAGGAAATTCAGCAAAAACATCAAACTTCCTTGTATTAAAGGTAGCTCTATGGGAACAAAAAGTGATTTGCTAAAATACTTTCAGGTTCAGGCAGGTTAGAGTTGATAATTGTTTTATCAAGAGAGAGAATGAGGAAATATTAAGGCTTCACTGCTCACTGCATGACTTGTAAGACAACCTGAACCAATGCCATAAATGTAACATATTTTCTTGATAAATATTCTTTTCACATACTCATTTCCAAAACATACATTCAGTTTTCATGCTTGCATAATGAATGAAAAGTGGAAAGAGAAAGGAACGTTTTTCAGGATTATGGAAGCTTACTATATTTCTATTATTCATCATTTTATCCACTCATTCACTCATTCATTCATTCATTTTCTCTTGTTGCTCATCTCAGCCAAGTGATTCTGGACAGCTTACAATACTAAAACTATGTAACAGTTAAAGCAGGGCTAGTCAACCTTTTTATACTACCGCCCACTTTTGTATCTCTGTTAGTAGTAAAATTTTCTAACCACCCACCAGTTCCACAGTAACGTGCCGTGTATTGTCGTCTGCGCATGCCTCTCACGCATTGTGGATTGGGTTTGGGGGGGGGAGGCACCGGCTACCAGCTCTGCTTGTCTGTTACAGCTGGGTGGTGTGGGGGGAGATGCGCGAGCTATTCTGGGACGAGGCTCTTTTGTTTGCGGTTGCAGTATAGCGCCATTTAGTTTCACTTGCATAACGTAAACTAAACTTATGCGTGGGCGATACAAATAGTATATTTTCATAAATTTAAATTGTCACGGGAAATTTTATGAAAACCTAATGAAAATGTTTTTAAATAATGCTATGACAATTTTTTAAAAAGTCAAATTAAAAAAAAGGAAAGTGTTTCAGTATTGGACAAAACCCCTACCGCCCACCATGAAAGCTGGAACGCCCACTAGTGGGCGGTAGGGACCAGGTTGACTACCACTGAGTTAAAGCAATTAAACACCCAAACAATAAATGCATTCAGCAGGTTAAACATCTAACAGTAAAGCCAAAAAGGGGTCCTTAACATATTACAAGCCCTACACCCAGGTACAAAGCCAAGTTTTTAGGGAGAAAAATGCAGTATAATGACAATGCTAATGCGATCAAATGGTTTTCTCTTGGCTTTTTTAAGCATCTCGGAGACAAGAAGGCCATAATATAATTACAGGCCACAGAGTGGAAACAGCATTTGAAAAGTATTGTAGGGTAAGAATAGATGTAGATTCTCCCAATATCTGGCAAACAGGAACAACATTTTCTTTGTGACAAGAAGGTATTCGAAAGAGGATCAAAGGAATCAAAGAGATCCTATCTGAATCCCTATGACTTTAGATAGCATAGTGGCTTCTTATATAAAGGTAGTCCTCAATCTATGACTATTCATTCAGTGACTGTTCAAAGTCAGGATGGTGTTGAACCAATGTTTTTTTCAGAACAGTTCTCAGAATTTTGATATTCCAGCATCCCTGTAGTCAGTTGACTGTGATTTTGGAAATTGGCAACTGGTTTGCACTTATAACTGGTTGCAGCACCACATCCAAGAGACCACATCCAAGAGACCGCTGCTGCGATCCGGGCGGCCGCGATGAGATCCCAGGAGGCCACCGCCGCTACGATCTGGGCAGCCGCGACTAGGACTGACGAGATCCCAGGAGGCTGCCGCTGCTGCCATCCGGGCGGCCGAGGACCCAGGAAGCCGCCGCCGCTGCAATCCGGGTGGCCGAGGACCTAGGAAGCTGCTGCCGCTGCCATCCGGGCGGCCGAGGACCCAGGAAGCCGCCGCCACCGCCATCCGGGCAGCTGAGGACCCAGGAAGCCGCCGCCACCGCCATCCGGGCAGCTGAGGACCCAGGAAGCCGCCACCACTGCCATCTGGGCGGCCAAGGACCCAGGAAGCCGCCGCTGCCGCCATCCCGGTAGCCGAGGACCCAGGAAGCCGCCGCCGCCATCCGGGCGGCCGAGGACCCAGGAAGCCGCCGCCGCTGCTATCCAGGCGGCCGTGAAGAGGACCCAGGTGGCTGCTGCCACTGCTATCCAGGCAGCCGTGAAGAGGACCCAGGTGGCTGCTGCCGCTGCTATCCAGACTGCTGTGAAGAGAACCCAGGAGGCCGTGAAGAGGACCCAGGAGGCCGCCGCCGCTGCAATCTGGGCGGCCGAGATGAGGAACCAGGTGGCTGACCCAGAAGACCTCTCCAGCTGCGATCCCCACACTGATTTAAAGCTGGACTTATACCTGGATTTAAAACCCGATTTAAAACTACTAAGCCACCAATTGACAGGACCGTTACAGGACCTCTGGTGAGTTCAGACTATTTGAAATTCCCGCCATTGTAGCTATTGACTATTTGAAAAATCTGCCATTGTAGCCACCCCTAAAGAGGCTTCTTCAACCATCCAATCTCATCATTTTAAATTTCCCGCCGAATTTCACTGTTACCATAGTGATTTCCCCATTACCATAACAATTACCAAAGTGATTGACATAGAAAGTTAAAAAAAATAAATCAAGGAAATTGGAGAAATACAAAGAAATACAAAATACAAATTGGAGACATAGAAAGTTAAAGAAAAAAAACTCAAGAAAAATTGCAGAAATACTTCCTCATTACTAAAATTAGAAAGACTGTGTAATAAAACAAAGAAATAAGAAAGATACTACTTCATTACCAATTACATAAAAACTCAAAATATCATTATGCCAGCCAGAAAAACCAACGCTGATAAAATCTTAGAAACAAGATTAATAACTATTGAACAAAACTTAGATAAAAGATTACTAGCTATTGAACAAAACCTAGAAAAAAAAATACAAGATATTGAACAAAACTTAGAAAAAAAATTCTAACAGTTATTGAACAAAGTTTCACAAACTTGATAAAACAAATTTCAACACTAAAAAATGAAGACTCAAATGATCCAAATCTCCTCCCAACTCATCTATCACTACATAATACACAACCTACAACTCAACCTAGACAACAAATAAATACAACACAACCTAAGCAACAAATATCTACTAACCAACTAATCGGAGATGCCATGGAGAGAGGACAAAAAATAAATAATGCAATATTATTTGGACTAGAAAACACCAATGAACCTGATATCAATGAGATTCACAACATCATTGGAAATTATATCTCATCAACCATCTCCCCAAATGAAATAATTTCTATCTCTAGAGATGGACCAGAATACAAAAACAGTGATGGATCAACAGCACCAAGATTTTGTAGAGTCACATGTATAAATGAGGACAGCAAACGTAAATTCATTTATACTATAAACTCTATTGCTAAAACCAACCCTGTCTACAATAAACTTAGATCACGTCCCGATCTATCTTTTCTACAACGGATACGTTCTCGTGAACTTCGCACAGAACTTAAATGAAGACAAGACAACGGTGAATCCAACCTATACATTGACTATCGGGCTGATTGCATAAAAAATAAGACCTACAATCAAAAAATCACCTCCAAACCCCCCATCACCCATAACAATCAACCAGCCATCCCAACATTCAATCAAGTACCCATCACCCTACCATCCATCCAACCAACCTCCCAACCAGCCATTCAAACAGCCATTCAGCCAGCCATCCAATCAGCCATCCAAACAGCCATCCAAACAACCATCCATCCAGCCATCCAAACAGCCACCCAACAATTCACCCAACCAGCCATCCAACCAACCAGCCAAACTACCATCCAACCAACCACCCAACCAACCACTTAACCAAACATCTCAATAAACAATCAAGTACCCAACATCCAAACACTCACCTCCCAAAACATCCATCCACCCATCCAACCATCTATACAACCACCTGTTGTACACAACCCCCAACCTACCAACATCCAAAACTAGGTATGCACGCCCCTTACCTCTTCAACACCAATTACTACAGATCTCAAATGCAAATTGATAAATGCGAGAAGCATTGTTAACAAATTACCTGAATTTATCCTCTTGTTAAACAGTGGTACATTCGATATCATTTTTGTTTGTGAAACATGGTTGAACTCATCCCTTCCTGACTCCATTATCTCAAACAAAGAATATCAAGTTCATCGATCAGATCGTGAAATCCGAAGAGATGGTAGAGTCACTGAATCTAAAAAATATTCAAGTTTCACACAAACTTTCTCTCCCTGAAACTATTGTATGCGACCTATCCCTTGACACTACAGAGCCCCTGACTATGACATTACCCATGCAAATATGCTAACCTCACTGCTAACATGGGCTACCTCTTGCCCATACCCTCTCATCTTCCTGGGCGACCTAAATCTACCTCTCATTAACTGGATAACTAATGAATGTACAACTGATCTAATACATACTACACTATACAACGCTGTTACAAACCTAGGTCTTGAACAACTTGTAACTAACAATACAAGACTCAACAACTGCCTTGATCTCATCTTCTGCAACAACCCAAACTCAATTTATGGACTACGAATTAAAGAACCTTTTTCCAACAGTGACCTTTTTCCAACAATGATTGATTTTTGTCTCAATATACATCCATACTCAAATCGTCATAACAATAGTATCCCCATCTACAACTTCAAAAAAACCAACTACGACCTTATAAACAACGATCTTTCATTTCTGGACTGGCAAAATCTGTTTGCAAACTGCATAACTGCTGAAGACCACTATAGAGTTTTCCTACTTGAAATCAATAGAATCATTAAACTATATGTACCACAAATGACAACCATGATCAGGAAAAGCAAACTACCCATATCAATAAAAAAGCTTCAATCAAAAAAAAAATCCCTCTGGAAAAGAAACAAAAAAGGCTTTGTAGCAAATTTCAAAAACCGCTACAGAAATATATGCAATCAAATAAAAACTGAATGCACAAATTACCACACCAAACAAGAAGAGGACCTTCTGCGCACGAATTCCAATTGTGCCTTTTATAATTTTGTTAACAATAAACTTAAAGACACAAGATCCATCCCACCACTAAAAGATTCTAACAACAAAGAATGCAATGACGAAATAGTTAAAGCCAACCTCTTCAACATATTCTTTGGCTCAGTTTTTGTTAACAGCGATGACACATATCCGACATTCCACAAACGTACCAGCAATGAACATGATGACTTGACTCATATAGACTTCACAGAAGAAAATGTTGGAAAAGCTCTTCGTAACATAAAACCATCGCTATCTATTGGACCCGATGGACTATGTGCCTACTTCTTAAAAAAACTTTCCACTAATATAGGAGAACCCCTAAGCATAATCTTTGATAAAGCTTTCACTACCAGTTCCCTTCCCAAACTGTGGTCACTGGCCACAGTCATCCCCATCTTCAAAAAAGGAGACCCCAGCTTAGTCAAAAATTACAGACCAATCTCTCTATGCTGCGTCACCTGCAAAGTCATGGAATCAATCATCAACCAATCCATTACCTCACACTTAGAAGCAAACAACCTACTCTCCAATAAACAATTTGGTTTCAGGAAAAAATTATCATGCAACTTACAACTTCTCCACTGTAAAAACATGGACTACAAATCTTGATCAAGGCAAAACAATAGATGCAATCTACATAGACTTCTGCAAAGCTTTTGACTCAGTAGTACACGATAAACTTCTCCTAAAACTAAAATCCTACGGCATTTCAGGACCCCTTCACAAATGGATATCTGCTTTTCTGTCTAACAGACAACAAGTGGTCAAAATTGGCAATGCTCTATCAAATCCTGTTCCTGTCAAGAGTGGCGTTCCTCAAGGCAGCGTCCTTGGACCAACACTCTTCATACTATACATTAATGATCTTTGTGACCATATCTCAAGTAATTGTGTTCTCTTTGCTGACGATGTCAAACCATTTAACACCACTGATAATACATCTATCATTCAAAAAGATCTTGATCATCTAACCGCTTGGTCTAACACGTGGCAACTCCAAATCTCAACCAGCAAATGCTCAGTCTTACATATAGGAAAAAAGAACCCAAACACTAAGTACTTGCTTGATGGACATTACCTTACAGACGACCCCCATCCCGTTAAAGACCTTGGAGTTTTCATGTCAAATGATCTAAGTGCCAAAGCCCACTGCAACTACATAGCAAAAAAGGCTCTAAGAGTTGTAAACCTAATCTTGTGTAGCTTCTTTTCCAAAAACACTACAGTACTAACCAGAGCATATAAAACATTTGCTAGACCAATTCTAGAATACAGCTCACCTGTTTGGAACCCTCACCATATCTCTGACATCAATACAATTGAATGTGTCCAGAAATATTTTACAAGAAGAGTTCTCCATTCCTCTGTAAACAACAAAATACCTTATCCCACTAGACTTGAAATCCTGGGCTTGGAAAACTTGGAACTCTGGCGCCTTCAACAAGGCCTAAGTTTAACTCATAGAATCATCTATTGTAATGTCCTTCCTGTCAAAGACTACCTCAGCTTTAATTGCAATAATACAAGAGCAACCAATACATTTAAACTTAATGTCAACCGCTTTAATCTAGATTGCAGAAAATATGACTTCTGTAACAGAATCATCAGTGCTTGGAATACTTTACCTGACTCTGTGGTCTCTTCTCATAATCCTAAAAGCTTTAACCAAAAACTTTCTACTATTGACCTCACCCCATTCCTGGTCTTTGGTTGTTCGGGTTTTCTCCCGTGTAAAATTGGAAGTGTCTTGGCGACGTTTCGACGAAGTCTCATTCGTCATCTTCAGGCTTCAGCTTCGTGCTTCTGGGAGCAATGTGTGATCGCAGCTGTTTCTTCCTTTTAACTGCTAGTGGGGGTTTGAACTGATTGGGTGGGAGCTTGGCTGTGCTCTGATTGGATGGGGGGTGAAGCCTGAAGATGACGAATGAGACTTTGTCGAAACGTCGCCAAGACACTTCCAATTTTACACGGGAGAAAACCCGAACAACCAAAGACCTATATACAAACACCCGTGAAAACCTCAGAAAACATATATATATATATGCATGCTTATACCTTTATATACTATATAACCTTTCTGTATAATAGTTACATATATTGTTGTGACAAAATAAATAAATAAATAAATAAATAAATGATCATCTGATCAACATTTGCAATCTTCTGGCTTCCCCAGAAAGTTAATGGAGTTGCCAACACGCTTAGCCTCCCTAAATCACTTGGGGGAGGGGGGCTATGTCTTCCCCATCTGTGCACTAACCTCAAACTCCTCTTCACTTGTGTCACCCTGGCTAAACATGTACCCCCTTGCACACTTTTATATCCCCTCAGCCATACTGTACCTCATGCGTCTTATAGCCTTGTTCACCCCCGTATACCCTCTCAATCTCTTCTTGCAGCTTCACACTGTCGTCAACCTACACCATGCCTCTCTCACATTCCCTCATAATCTTGCACATCTCCACACATTTCAATCCCTCCCCAACCGGGCAGCAACCACTTACTTGCCTCCTGTTGTAGAACTTGCAACTTTCCTGCTGGCTTCCCCACTGACTTTTGTTGTGGAAAGCCAGTAAGACGTTGCCTCATCATATGACTGTAGGATTTGCAATCAGGAATGCAGAGATTTCTGTTGCTGGGTAATGTGGTTGTGTTTTACAACTGTATCACTTAGTGATCAAAATTCTAGTCCCAATTGCTGTTGTAAGTCAAGAACTACCTGTAAAGAACCATATGTTTACTATGATTCATGCTCAGTTTTTACAATTGAGCAGAGTTGGCATGCTCTAAGTTCCATCTGTTAAAGCAAGGGTCAGCAACCCGCAGCTCTGGAGCTGCATGTGGCTCTTTCATCCCTCTGCTGTGGCTCCCTGTTGCTCAAAATATGTGTCACAACCGCCAATGTGCTACACCTGCTGGCACGCAATTTATTGAGCTTTTTGATCCCAACCATGGATAAATCCAAGAAAAGTTTCAGAAGAAAACAGAACATTTAATTCAACTACATATGCTAGTTTTGTGGCCACTCAGGAAATAGTCAGGCATGAGAAGGATTTTGTGGCTCCCGGTGTTTTCTGTGGGAAATGGGTCCAAATGGTTCTTTTGAGTGTTTAAGATTGCCGACCCTTGCATTAGAGAGTATAACTTGATGGGACTTACGAAGAAGACCTACTTTGGTGCAGCACTTGTCCTCTGGAATACTATCTCCCCGGAGATACATCTCAGCCCCACCGTGAACATGTTCAAAAGCACTTTGAAAAACTAGTTCTCTCTCAAGCTTTGAATTAGAATCAGTGAGGAGACCTGCAATCTTGGTCTTTAATGGTTGTTCTCCATTTGAGTTTTTTTTTTTAATTGTAAGATTGCTTTTAGTATAAGGTATTCAGAATCATTGTAAATTTGGACAGACTTACAAGTTTATAAAATAAATATAAATAAAATTAACAACTTTACTCAGTGATAAGTAGCCCAGATGTCTACTCTCTAAATTTATGTAAAATTCCCCCAAATGAGCTTCTATGAAAAGTTAGTTTTCTTGATTGTTAGTTTTTAATGGGTGCTTTACACTCCCTTTTGAACTCTTTACGGGTTGGGCCCTGACTACCCACAAGGACCATATGAATTAATAACCAGCACCTTGAATTTGCCTCAAAAATCCATTAGTAACATGACCTGAAAATAAATGTTTATTTGCCATAACTGCTCTTATCTGCAAGAACTCTGGCCATCACATTTTGTACTAATTTTAGTTTCCTGGTTAATCTTCAAAGGCAGGTCCATAGTTCTTGTGGTAACATGGATATGATTTCATTATATCAAATTGAAATTAGCTTTCCTAAAATAGCTAATTTGATTTTTAATTCAAACTAGGCCTGAATCAGTTTATGTTAAGAGAAAATCCAGATAAACCTTGTGCTGAATAATAATTAGATATCTTGTAGTGCCTGATGAGACACAAGTGGTATGAATATAGTTGAATAGTTATATAGTTATATCTGTTCCTCCTCCTCCTTTTATTACAAACAGTTTTACCAGAAAAATACTTCCTTGCAAAGAAATTCCTGAACACCATAGTCTGGAGTTGCTTAGGAAAGCACAGGGGAGCTGCCAGAGGACTGGAAAAGAGCTGATGTAGTTCCCATCTTCAAAAAAGGGGAAAAAAACAGATCCAGGAAACTACAGACCGATCAGCCTGACCTCAATACCGGGGAAGATTCTGGAAAAGATAATCAAGCAACGAATCACCGAACACCTAGAAGCAAACAAAGTAATAACCAAAAGCCAACATGGGTTTGTCAAAAACAGATCATGCCAGACTAATCTTATTGCATTCTTTGACAAAATGACAAAATTAGTAGACCAGAGGAATGCTGTCGATATAATTTACTTGGACTTCAGTAAAGCATTTGATAAAGTAGACCATAAACTACTACTAGATAAAGTAGAAAAATGTGGGTTAGACAGCACCACCACCAGATGGATTCGTAACTGGCTGACCAACCGCACTCAATGTGTAGTCCTCAATGGAACTACAACCACATGGAGGGAAGTATGCAGTGGAGTACCCTAAGGCTCTGTTTTAGGCCCAGTACTCTTCAACATCTTCATCAATGACTTGGACGAGGGGATAGATGGGGAACTCATCAAATTTGCAGATGACACCAAGCTGGCAGGAATAGCCAACACTCCAGAAGATAGGCTCAAGTTACAGAAAGATCTTGACAGACTTGAACATTGGGTGCTATCTAACAAAATGAAATTCAACAGTGAAAAAAGTAAGGTTCTACATTTAGGCAAAAAACCCAAAATGCACCAGTACCATATATGTGGTACCTTGCTCAATAGTAGTACCTGTGAGAGGGATCTTGGAGTCCTAGTGGATAACCATTTAGATATGAGCCAGCAGTGTGCAGCAGCTGTTAAAAAAGCCAACACAGTTCTGGGCTGCATAAACAGAGGGATAGAATCAAGATCACGTGAAGTGTTAGTACCACTTTATAATGCCTTGGTAAGGCCACACTTGGAATATTGCATCCAGTTTTGGTCGCCACGATGTAAAAAAGATGTTGAGACTCTAGAAAGAGTGCAGAGAAGAGCAACAAAGATGATTAGGGGACTGGAGGCTAAAACATATGAAGAACGGTTGCAGGAACTGGGTATGTCTAGTTTAATAAAAAGAAGGACTAGGGGAGAGATGATAGCAGTGTTCCAATATCTCAGGGGTTGCCACAAAGAAGAGGGAGTTGGGCTGTTCTCCAAAGCACCTGAGGGTAGAACAAGAAGCAATGGGTGGAAACTGATCAAGGAAAGAAGCAACTTAGAACTAAGGAGAAATTTCCTGACAGTTAGAACAATTAATAAGTGGAACGACTTGCCTGCAGAAGTTGTGAATGCTCCAACACTGGAAATTTTTAAGAAAATGTTGGATAACCATCTGACTGAGATGGTGTAGGGTTTCCTGCCTGGGCAGAGGGTTGGACTAGAAGGCCTCCAAGGTCCCTTCCAACTCTGTTGTTATATTATATTAAATATCTGCCCTAGCTAAGGTTCATTCAGTGAATATTATTATATTTTGACATACGTAGTATAAGATTGCACAGCAGATACAGTATGTCATTTTTTGTAGTAAAAAACCCGAATACTGTTTTACCTTGAAATGACAGGTACAGTGGTAAGATGAATGCTACCCTGAATTTTGGAAGAAAGGTAAGATATAAATTTAAGAAACATGAATTCTGCAGGATATAAGTCTTAACAAACCTAAATAGTAAACAAAAATTGTTTACTACTATGAGTACCAGAAAGTTTATCTTGAACTGAATTGAAATCAGCAGGCTTCAAAAAGGGAAAGTCTATTTTAATTTGATTTGATCAAAGTGCCCATATTCTAGATGAATCTAAGATGAACCTCCCTTTGTAAAAGTAGATGAATTATTGAAAAATACCATTCCTTCCAGGTAAATTCAATATGCATATATTGCCAGAATTATGTAGTACAGATTTGTATAGTCAGTTTCCTATAGCTATTTTATTTTAATAGTGAAATTATGGCTATGATTTTAATTTTCATTTATTGACATATGTATAATAGCGATTAATTATAACTTTATACGAAGTTCAGCTATTAACTACAAGGCGATCAGTGTTCATTATAGAATTTGCTAAAATAATACCATCATTAGAACATTGGTTTTTTATTAGGATATGGATGAATACATAATTTTTTGACCCAGCACATCTCATCTGTTAATTAGCAAAGAAGTGAGAAAAAGATCAAGTATTTTAACCAAAAAGATTCAATGAGTTCAAAACAAACTGGTGATTAAGCAAAAGAGATTCAGTTATACAATACAATGAATACTATAAAGGCTACACTCTGTACAAACTGTTCTTATATAACACTATAAATCACAGTCTATGATATCACAAAACTGAGTCTTGGATATGAAAACACTATATAATTGATCCAGTTTATGACCAGAATAGAAAATACGTTTATGAGTTGTCAAAAGTTACCATTTGGGCAAAGCTAAGGTGCAGGTGTTCCTATTTGAATATGACAACCTGAATAATCGGCTAGAAAATCAGTGTTAAATAGATCTGTCATGTCATAAGCCACATCTTAGAAGATTATAAGAAAACAGCTAGAAAACAGACTAATCAGAAAAGTAAAAGAAAAGTGGGTGACCGTGTCAGAAATAATGCATATCTATATTTATTTAGACTTCTTGTACAATACTTAAGAATAGAAAAATAGTAGTATTATCATCTCATTACTGAATAAATATTCTTAAGCCTCTTCTGCAGTTGGAAGAACTGAGGCCAAAAGAAAATGGGTAATAATTATCTGGCTACTCTGCAAATTATTATCCAGCCTCTATTAGGTTGTATTTTCATTGACTTGGCAAAATTAATCAGTGCACTGTGCAAAGGATCCAAAGCAAATTGGGTATTGCAAGTATTAATTATAAATGCTCAAACTTAAATTGGATGATATTCAAAATCCTCAGAGGAAGCTTTTTAAGTTCTACTCAGAATGATTAATTTAAGCTGTGTGGTTTGGAAGTTTCAAAAACATCCAAGGACCACAGGACTAGCTAATGGCTACATTAGCCAAGTAAAGTCTTCAGTTCAGTGAATGTTGAAGAATGATCTACTGTATATGTAAGCCAAACTTTCTGTATGATATTTAGATTATACATACAATTATTCAGAGAAATAGGCAACCTGGAGAGAGAGTAAGAAAGTGACCAAACAATGTGCAACCTGTTAAATTCAGATGTTTTAGACCAGGGGTGTCAAACTCAATTTCATTGAGGGGCCGCATGAGGGCTGTGGTTGACCTCGGGATGGCCGGGTGGGTGTGGCTGACTGGGTGGGTGAGGCTAGTTTGGTGCCACTCCCCAAACTCCTGGAATGTTTCCTCTTTGCATTGGGTAGACTGGGCTGAAACCACGCTGGCCTGATCTTTCCTTTTCGCACTGCGTAGACGGGGCCAAAGCTATGCTGGCCCGATCTTTCCTCTTCACATTGGGTAGACCGGGCTGAAGCCACACTGCCACAATCTTTTCGCTTTGCATTGGGTAGACCAGGACGGCCCCTTCGGCTGGATCCGACCAAATTGCATGCCGGATCTGGCCTGCAGGCCCTGAGTTTGACACCCCTGTTTTAGACAAACTATCAATCCTACTTTTTTCTCCCAAATTTCCCATTTTTTATTTTTAAATCTATTCTCTAAATATAATACATAAATATACATAAATATAATGACCATTGAGTAGATAGTCCCAAAATCATGTGAAATTTCCAAGCTTGCCTTGTAGCTAGAATACCACGTGATTAGTTAATCTTGCAATAGTTATCTACAATAGTTGCATTTTTTTTAAGCAAACATAATGCTGAGAAATAAAGAAGAAAATTCCCAGTGATCATGTAAACATTAACAGAAATAATCAAAGAAATTTAACTTGAAAATCCTCTCCATTGATCTTTGGTGAAAAGACTAATTGAAAACACATATCAGCAGTCCATTTACTGCAGATAAAAATAAATTATTCTGAAATATTCTCCCATCTGTTTTATGATATATGTAAGATGACATTTTGCAACTTATATTGTCATGACCCTAGAACTAAATTGAAATGTCTTCATTGGAAGAAATTGAGAAGAGAAATTCTAGTCCACTGATCCACTTTTACGGTAGTGATGTGTTCTTAGGAGTATGTTAGAAATGTGCTATTTTTGTTGCCAGCAGGATGCGATATAAAGCCATTATGACCCATAAGCTCATAGCTTTAGTAACTTTCTTATTGAATAGCACTGCAGCCAGTTTTGCAGAAAGCATACAAAACAATATGAAACCTGGAAGCATTGCCTACTCAACACAACTATATTATGGTAATTTTTAAAATTAGATTACCAAAAATTAAAGAAAAAATATACACTTTTATAAGAGAAGAAAACGAAACAAAAAAAATAAAAGCATACAAAATGTACATTTCTAGATACACATGTATCAAACTTAATGGTATAAGCTTAAACCATGATTTATTATATTTAGCTGTGGCTGATCCATAATTTTATTATAGATAAAATTTACTAAATTATAGTGTGTCAGCAGTGAGAATCAATCTAATACATCATTGGGAAAAAATAAAAATTGCCATCAATACAGGACTGGAAAAATGGAAGAAGTGCTGAAACAGTGATAGCCTACATTCCAAGAAAAATTCAGGCAGAAATGAACCTTAGACAGACAAGCTAACATGCATAGAATCTAGTTTTTGAGAAAAAAAAGTGTTTTAAGTAATAATAATACTTGGAATGGATAAATATACCACATTACCATCAATGGGAAAAATAGTGAAAACTGAAGGAATCAAGATGCCTAATGGAAATAACATCAAGAGTCTGGATGAAGAAGATCATTACAAATATCTGGGCATCCTTCAAGCTGACAACATCAAGCACACTGGTGTCATAAAGAAAGTTAGAACTGAATACATCATGAGAGTGAAGGTCTTAAAGTCCCAATTCGGTGGAGGAAATACCATCAAGGCAATTAACACCTGGCCATTCCAATCTTTGGATACCCAGCTGGAATAATGGACTGGACTCAAACAGATTAAAAACCCTAGATTGGAAGGCCAGAAAAAACATCCATGTAGCAACACCGACAGGTTCTACTTACCAAGGAAAATAAGTGGGGTGGAATGTTGTAAGTAAACTAGACAGTTGAAGAAGAAAAAAGGGTAGAATATCAGAACAGCAGTGATGAAGATGCACTGAAACTTGTACATCATGAAGGCTTACTGAATATCAAAGATATAAAACTGGCCTTTAAGAAAGTCCAAATGACTAGAACTGAATAGAAAAGAGACATGATTAGGCAAAGTATTACATGGCCAGTATATAAAAATAACAGGCAAAGTAAATAACAAGACCTGGCAATGGATAAGAGCAGGGAAATTGAAAAACAGATTTTCTCGCTGCACAAGACCAAGCTTCAAGAATAAGTACATACAAAGCCAGAATTGAGAAGACAGCAATGGATTTCGAATGGTACCTATGTAAAGAACCTGAAGAAACAATGGAACCTAGTTAGGTGTATAAGAAGATTTCATGGACTGACTACAAACAACGGCATGACAAAGTAACAATAATGATGCACTGGAGTATCATTAATAACATTTGCCTAAAAGTAAGAACTTGTGGGTCTAAAAAACAGATTGTCTAAATTTAGACAATGTCTGATTAAATTCTGAAATAAGTGGAATTACGCACCACACTAAGTCATTATCTACTCCTTGGCACTGAATATTTCAAAATAAGCTTGTTTTCGGTTTAGAGGAAAAATGTACTATCACTATAATTTTACATTTCTGTAAGTTCCTTGAAATTGCAATTTATTTCCCTATTGTCAATATTAGATTTGATCATTTAAGGCTGCAATCCTACATCTGAGAATTAATTACACCAAAGCCAGTGATGCTTATTTATGCATAGATATGTACAGAATATTACAGGACATTAAGAACAAGTGAAAAAATGTGTAGAAATTTAACTAGAGAGGGAAAGGAAGAACATGATCATGTAATAGAAGAAGGAAAACAAATATTGTAGTGTTAGAAAGTCTACTAATACTCTGATTTAGGGGTCTCCAATCTTTGTAACTTTTAAGGCTTGTGGACTTCTGGAAGTTGTGGAAATCTTAAAGTTACTAAGGTTAGAGACCCCTGCTCTGATTAGTAGTAAATTAAGATAGCCCCATACAGATTAATTTGAGGAAAACTATAACTACTGGTAGCTTCCAAGGTCCCTTCCAACTCTGTTACTGTTACTAATTATTTGTATATAGCAATCAATAATTGGTTTTTACTTGTGAAGTGCAAGTATGGTCTAAAGCAGAGGTCTCCAACCTTGGTCCCTTTAAGACTTGTGGACTTCAACTTCCAGAGTCCCTCAGCCAGCAAAGCTGGGTGAGGAACTCTGGGAGTTGAAGTCACTAGTCTTAAAGGGACCAAGGTTGGAGACCCCTGGTCTAAAGAAATCTAAACAATGATTTTATAAAACTGAAAGTTGCGATCATAAAATCACCATGTAGCAACTGTATTGAACCCGGTAAGGCTTATTTCCAAGAAATTATACAAAGCATCAAGTACAGTTTGCAGCTAATGGCTTGATGGTTCCATCTACGAGGAATGGAAGTCATTTCTGAGCTTGGGAGAGAAAATGGACTGTTAGTATTCAAAATAGGTAAACTTAGAGAAACTCGGCTTCATTCTTTTTGTCAGTATAAATATATTTGTGTGTACACACACACATGCATAGACATAGAGGGGTTGAGAGGATATACCACTCAATACCTTCCTTTCAATCCCTTAGAAAGAAAGAAAAAACTCACGGTGTTTTATTTAATAGATTTCCAACAGTCAACACTGATGGCTTTGGGTGAAATCCAGAACTGGGTAACGGGTAATGAATGAGGAACAAATTCTATTATCAAATCCTTTTTATTAAAGTAATTTAGGAATTCCACTCTAATCATTTTCAGTTGCATTAGTGGTTCTTTGCCCCGTAAACTAAGAATCTCACATTTGCACAAGTGATTCGTAAAAATCCATCCTATACAGTATGTGCCTAATTTGGGACAGCTTTCTTGATAATTAAACCCCTTTGTAATTTGCCACACAGTTTACGCAAGCTGAAGGAAAGCAGCCAAAAAGTTGATAAAGCCTTAGTGTTTTCTATCGCTGCTATTTTGGCTTTGGCACAGTGCAGAATTCAGCTAATTTTGAACAGCAGTTCCTTAGAGCAGTTAATAGAATGAAGATCCTTTAGATGCAATCGAATAGGAACAAGCAGGCTAAGCAATGCTGGAAAAGAAGTACTGCTCAAGCCAGCCATTAGCATGCAAGACTAGCAGCAGGGATTTAATAGTGCATGTTTTAAATTGGTATGCTGGGCAATTATGACAGAAATTCTGTCAATTCCTTGTTTTAGTCTTGTTTATCAGAAACCTTGGTATAGTCTTTTTTTTTTTTTTGAGACAAGTAGATGTTATTCATTAGCTTGGAAAAAGGTGCTAGTAGGAAATCTGTAGGGCCTTTTTATCTAACCATATGCAAGACTATGTAAATGAATCTATTACTATGTTTTTGCATAGTAACAAACAGAATGACAGAGTTGGGAGGGACCTTGAGGTCTTCTAGTCCAACCCCCTGCTAAGGCAGCAAACTCTATTCCATTTCAGACAAATGGTTGTCCAATCTCTTCTTAAAAACTCACAGTGTCAGAACACCCACAACTTCTGAAGGCAAGCTGGTTCCACTGGTTAATTGTTTTCACTGTCAGGAAATTTCTCCTGAGTTGAGCCAAAAGGGATGGGAAGTTAGGTGAAGGAGTTTTAAATGCCCCTGGACTCAAAAGTACAGATGGCCTGTCAAGTGTCCTAATTTTGCTCACATGACTATGAGGAAGCTGCAACAACTGAAACTTCAATGGCAGGTTATAACTATTGTTTGTTTAGTGCAGGGTGTCAAACTTGCGTCATCACGGCGACATCACATGATGTATCACTACTTTTTTCCCCCTTCACTAAACTGGGCATGGGCGTGGCCAGCGCATGATGCATCTGGCCCCTGGGGACGTGACTTTATAGCCCTGGTTTAGTGCTACAGTAACTTCAGTCATTGAATGGTCATTTAGCATTTACCTATAATCTTATTCAAAACTATTATCGAGAATTCAGCAAGTGGGTAGAGAAAATATAATAAGTAGAATGTGATCATATTGCAAAATTTTTTTATAGAACCAAAGTTATGTTGTCTTAGATTAATTCTAATGACAATGTTTGCTTTTAATGATTAGGAAAACATACCAGTTAAATATACCAATTAATATTCTCACAAAGAGCATAACCTTGCTTTAATAAGGTTACAATGAAGCATCATATATAGTATGTTGTTACTGGACTATTAGTGATTGAAGATTTTTGTGTGTTTTTTTAAAAGGAAATTCCAGGAAAAATCCAATAGGTTTTCTGTTTCTTCTAATAATTAAATTTTTCTATTTTGAGATCTGTTATCAACGATTAAAATTATTAAGGAAGTCTGAAAATAGTTCCGTGAACTTTGACATTTTCTTATAAATGAATGAGTCAATATGGTATTCACTGGAATATATATATGGATCAATGAATCAGTCTCTTGTCAAGTTTGTGTTCATGTAGAAGTTGTCAGTCACATTTCTATATGAATCTTCAGTTACTCTCTTTTTAACTGAAAATTAATGTAGATATATACTTCTAAATATATAGCAGTATTGCAAAAATAAATATTAACTGAAGGCAAATGGTGACAAAGACCATGAAACTGGTGAGTAGAGTAGTTTATTGGAACCTCTCCAGATAAGGGGATCACTTTCTAATCACTTTCAGAAATTGCTCATTGACTATTTCTAAGCCATTAGATACTTTCAGAATAACAAGTTTGAAAATACTGGGGGAGTTTACTTTTAATCCTGAATGAAAGAAAACGATAATTTAAGAATTGAAAGAAATTCCAACAGGCTAAATAAAAATTTCATTTTAGCAAGATAAACAGATTAAGGATCAATATAAAATTGAAATATTGTTAACTTTTACAATAAGATTTGGGAATTATTTATGAAGTATAAACAGCTTATAGTGGGAAATAGATCCTGCTTTAATTTTTACAAGCTTATTTTGATTTTACTATTATAATAAAAATTCTTAATAAAATTACATATAAAAGACATGGCCTTTTGATACAACTTCCTTCATATACTATAGAGGTAGCTTTAGAAGCAAAATATACAAGTGAAATGCTAAACAATACTAAGAGGAACCAATGCCATTTCAATTCACTCAGCCCACTTTAAATACCGAATATTGCACTTAAGGATGCATTGCAACTGCCGTGAATATTAGAGGCTTCCTTCTGTTTGAAGATGCAGCCTTTGGCAGTTAAAAGTGAATTAAAAGAAAGATAGTCCTCAAAGACATTTCTCTGTTAAAGAAATCCAGCAAAACAATCTCCTATGGCTAACTATAAAAGGAGAAGTCCTTTAGTAATATTGTGATAATTTTTTTTAAAAAAAATAGAAATATACACTGTAGAACTCCAAACTAGAAAATAAAAGTGGCCAAACCTGAATCTAATTTTTATTCACTTGTTAAACCGTCTTAAACAGACAATAACCAAAACTGCACTGTAGTGGTTTAGTTCAGCACCAACATTTAAAAATGATCTAATATCTTCATAAGGGACGTGGTGGTTCAGGGGCTAAGACAGCTGAGCTTGTCGATCGAAAGGTTGGCAGTTCAGCGGTTCGAATCCCTAGTGCTGCCGCGTAATGGGGTGAGCTCCGTTACTTGTCCCAGCTTCTGCCCACCTAGCAGTTCGAAAGCACGTAAAAAATGCAAGTAGAAAAAATAGGGACCACCTTTGGTGGGAAGGTATCAGCGTTCTGTGCACCTTTGGCATATAGTCATGCAGGCCACATGACCACGGAGATGTCTTCGGACAGCGCTGGCTCTTTGGCTTTGAAACAGAGATGAGCACTGCCCCCTAGAGTTGGGAACGACTAGCACGTATGTGCGAGGGGAACCTTTACCTTTACCTAATATCTTCGTAAGGATTCAGATTGTTTGCAATTGTAGTACCATTGCTGAGCTCAAGAGCCTGAGTGTTTCAATTTTAACTTCTATGTACAATTAATTTCAGTTTGTTCATGTCTGACAATTCCCCAAGAGAGCTGCGAATGATGTGATAATTTCTGTGAAAATATCATATCTTTGCACTGAATATGTTAATATTTTGTAATTTTGTCAGTCTGGGAAATATGAAGGCAGGGAGAATGTGTGAGAGAAAACACAGAAAGCATACTAAATCAAATAATAACATATTGTATGTGCAAATCTTTTTGAACAAACATTTTGATCATTTTAAGATGACCTTATTTTTTAAAAAAACTTATAGGGTTTACAATTCCTAATAATATTGCAATCTTATTGTCAGGAAAATGCATTTTTTTTTGTTCTAGTGAAAATAGCTGGCTGCTAGTTTTTATATAAAATCTTTCATAATTAGAGTCTTTAGATGCAATCAATGTCCTACCAATGTCAATTGAAAAGCTTTAATTTAGTTTGAAGACCCTAGATTGAGCTATATTCAGACAAGGATGCATTAAATCCTTACTTTAATCATGTGTCATTCTTTAAAATCAGATTTTAAAGAAGATTAGATATAGCATTTTTAATAGCAAGTGACTCATTTTATAGCTGAAAAGTTAACTATTGAAGACTCTAGATTAAGGGGTTTGGGGAGTTAATAGTGAACTCATCAAGCACCATACAATAAGCAGATGTGGAACACTGAACAAGAACATAGAATAGCAAAAATTCTGACATACAGTATATACAAGCTGACTATTGCTAAAGAAAAAAAAAAGATTTAGAGCAGAGGACATGCAGCTATGGGTGAAGAAAGTTTATTTATTCTCAAGGAAGCAAAGGATAGAGTTTTTCTCTTTCTTAAAATAGTAGAGTACAAAGGTGATTTATCTACATTTTTGGACTGACAGATGTAATTGAATCAGACTCACAAAAAGAGCAAGCTACCAAACAAAAGGAATAAGTCATGAGTACATTCCCAAAGCAGAAAACAAAAGCAGCTTGACTGAATTAGGATGTTTCCTCCTTGTAGTGGAGATGTGGAGATGCTAAGAGGTAAAATGGGGGTATTGTTGCAGTCAAGAAGAATTCAGGCCAGGTTTAGGCAAAATGGGGGAAAAAGAATAGCAAATTAAGCTTTTTGGGGGAATGAGAACATTCATTTAAACATTTCTATACGATCCCACTGCCTTTTGTACATTAACGTAAACAAATCGAACATTCAAGGGGTATCCCGCATGCATCGCAATCTATACAGTCCATTTGGTTTATGGGAATCTCTGGGAATGGCAAAGTCTATTCGTTTTAAAGTAGTCCTTCACTGCACATTCAGTAATGAAGAAAACAAAGTGTAGCATAAGTCACATGAAAAAGAAATGACAGAACAGGAGTTTGCTCCTGTTTGTACCCAACTAGATGTTTTCCCCAACAGAACTTCAAATAATTCAGTTTGTACAGTTTCTTGGAGATGCTTCCTGGACTTTGACCTGGGAGGAATAAGTACATTTCTTTTTACCAGAGAAAAATGGTATAACATCCTTTCTCAGTTATTGTAGTCTTGTCTCAGTTAACTATTATCTTGTTATCCTGGCTCAGTTATCTAGGACAGGGGTCTCCAACCTTGGTCCCTTTAAGACTTGTGGACTTCAACTCCCAGAGTAAAGCTGGCTGAGGGACTCTGGGAGTTGAAGTCCACAAGTTTTAAAGGGACCAAGGTTGGAGACCCCTGATCTAGGATAAAGGTGCAGTTTGTCAATTTCGCATTTTTTAAAACAAAACATTACATCTTTAATAAATCAGTGTGTCATTAGGTACAAATTTTTGTGTCATCATATTTACGCTTACCAATATGTGTGTGTGTGTGTGTGTGTGTGTGTGTGTGTGTGTGTGTCTATATATATATCTATATATCTTTTACATTTCAATTTATTATATCTCCTGTTAAAACATTTTCCTTCCAAATTTATTTAATATTATACCGCTTTTTGTCCATATTCATTTTCTATCCAATGATAAAATTGCCCCCATATGTTATAATACTCCGATTCTTCCTTCTCTTTAATTGCCAATGTTAATCTGTTCATTTCTGCACATTCTAATATTTTCTTAATTACCTCTCCCTCTGTAGGGATTTTTTTCGCTTTCCAATTTTGTGCAAATACAATTCTTGCTGCAGTTATTACAATTCTCGATGCAGTTATTACATATACATTTTCTTTACTAAATTTCTCAGATAAAATACCCAACAAAAACAACTCTGGTTTTTAATCATATGTTGCTAAGTCATTTTCTCTAACCATATTCAAATTTTTGCCCAATAGTTTTTTGCTTCTGCACATGCCCACCACATATGATAATACGATCCCGGTGTCTGGTGGCATTTCTAACATTTAATTGATTTATCTTTAGCATTTCTAATTATTATAGGTACTATTTCCACCAAAATATCCAAATTCTACAAAAATTGGAGGCAAAGTAAAGTAGTGGGAGGGGCAAAAAAGAGAAACTATTTAGAAATATTTTTTACAGCTATTGTCCTGGTGTCATTTAACCATGCTGTCTTCATCCAAGAATACTTCATATTCAGGGCTTCATTTCCAGTGAACAATTATAGGAATTCTTTCCCTATTATGAATGGGCATGTATGTACATATCATCTAGCAACTGCAGATGTCCTAATTATTGATACGACAAAAGGCAGGCTGGAAGAAAGTGCTGCTCACTACTATGCTTAAGAAATAACATATTAGCAGGGGGTACAACACTTTTATATCACTCACAATGTTCGATAACTTGGCTGTAGTAAATGTGTGGCCTAGAAGAGCAAGCAGCAATCATATGCTAAAGCCCAGTGCTTAATTCAAGGGTATTAAAATAACACAGAACAGACTTAGAAAAACCTAGAAATATAGATAGCAAATGAGAATTTGGCTATTTGACAACAGGATAAAAACATTTTTTATACAGACAGTAACCAAAGAGTTTGGAATTTAATATATAGTATAACAGTTGCAACTTCTGTTTTAACTGCAAGATAAATACCGTGCTAACAAAAGAGGAAGAAAGATGCACTCTACTTCTGAAAAACCAACATGTTGAATATATACTTAACAATGCTGCCAATCCGGGGCGTGGCCATGACCGTGGTGGGGTAAGGACCTTTCCTTCGCTTCACAGGGCTTATTAATGAGGATTTATGAGGATTTATGTGTTTGGAATGCACCATTACGGATGAAAGTTAATAAATCGTGAAGTGAAAGTGTTAACAGCCCAGCAGACTGAATTTAAAACCGGTAGGTCATCTGAAACTGTTTGAATTAAGGAATTTTTACAGCGTGGGGGTGACCAGCCGACTGGCAGACACGATAAGTTTGGAATAAATTGCTGTCTTTCGCTCTTCCTATTATAATATCGTGTTCTGTGTTTTACTGCTGAGGTCAAGGAGAGAGTATTAAAGACTGAATTTGTCAATGAGAAGAATTTAATTGAAGATTAAATTGATCTTTTGTGTGGGGAACTTGACCGGAGCAGCAGCAGGATTTTACTGGGCATTGTCTTATGATGGACATTTTTTTTTTTTGAGAGGAAATTAACAGCTTGTTTATGTGCTTTTATGATCACAGATAACAAAGGAAGGATTTTTCCCCGAAGTTTAAGTTGGAATGAAGCAGTAAATTTTTTCTTTTTTTTCTTTTTCCTCTGCTGACGTGGAGAAAAAATGGCGCTGATTATTTTAAACATTTTAAACATTTTAAGCTGTGAGTTATCTGTGTTCTTTGTGGAGTGACTATGAGTCACAAGCTACTGAGAGATAAATTTTTGAGTGCAAAATAAGCCGCTTCGGCTTCAATTAAAAAACTGCTGTCCCTTGATCTTCATTAAGACCCTCTGCAAAAGTGGTTTGAAATACTAGTTTGAAAACTTTTTAAGACTTTATAAAATGACTCAACAACCTTCAGAAATGCAGCAAGTTGCTGCAGCTTTAAATAAAATTGGGAAAAAATAGCAGGACTATAGGAGCGTATGGATAATATGACATTGGAAATGACATTGGAAATGAAAAAAATGAAACAAGAAATGAATGAAAATTTTGCAAAGCAAAGAAAGGAAATGACAATTATTAAAGATGAACTTGAGCAGATCCATGTACATGAGGCAAAAGTGGATCGGCAAAATTGGTGAAATATTTTACAAAAATGAGCAGCAAGACAAGAGAATCTGTCTCCTGGAAGAAGAGATGAAGAAATATAATTTGGTTATCCGAGGGATCCCAGAAGAAAAGGTAGATAATTTGAAACAGCGGGTTTTAAAATGGATTAATGATCTCGGCACGCAACTTACGTTTACAATAGCAGATCTGGCAAGTGTTTTTAGAATTGGATATAGAAGGCAAAATGGCTCTAACAGGAATGTGCTTGTCAGGTTCGCAAATCTTGGTGATAAGCTGGAAGTTATGGCCAAGGTGAGAGAGATGGGAGATGCTTTGAAGTTTGAAGGGAAGACTATTCAAGTCTTCCCAGATATATCAAGAGAAGAAAGGGCATGGAGATTTTTTAAAAAACCAATTACAAAGGTTTTGAGAGATAATGGAATTAAATATAACTGGAGGCCACCACAACAATTGAAATTTTTTTATAAAGGAAGGATGCGTACAATTACCCCAGACATAGATGCAATATTATATTTATGGGAGCTTGGACTGATCAAGGTGGAGGATCTAATGGAGATAAAAGATCAAATGCTTAAGATGGGTGGAATACACATGGAAACATCAACCCTAGAAGAAGAAAAAGGGGCTATTGGGGGGCAAGACCCTAAAGGGTTAAAGAGGAAAGAAATATCACCTGTGTTGGTTGAACAGAAGAAAAGCCGTGAGGATACAGTAGGAGAAGAAGCAGATAAGAGTCTTGGAAAATATGAAGCCGAATGCGGGAGAGAGCCATCACTTTCTTTTTTCTTGAGTGACGAATTTAAATAGACAGCCTGAAAGAAGTGGCCCGGACATTGGCACGTCCCTTCTCCCCCATTCTCTTTATAGAGGCGAAACCGACGAGGATGTGGGGGAAGAAGATTGTTTGTATTTTATTGTTTGTTTTGTCTTTTGTCTTTTTCTGTTTTTTTATTGTGTTTTTTATGCTAAATGTTGGTTATATGGGAGTTTAATGTTGGGTTTTGGGCACAGAAAGGAAGAGGCGGGGATAGGATTGAAAAATTTACAGTTTAAATGGGAGTCATAAAAATAATGTCATGGAATGTGAAGGGTACAGGGAATCAGATTAAAAGAAGAAGATTGGAATTTAAGATTAAAAGAGATTTACCAGATATTTTATTTCTACAAGAAACCCATCAGAAATCTGAAGATTCAAATAGAATGTATATAAAAGGTATGCAAATATATGAAAAAGCATTTGGAACTTCAAAAGCTAGAGGAGTCGCAACATTGATATCAGATAGGGTGTATTTTGAAAAACATCAGGTAATTTTGGATGAGGATGGAAGATATGTAATAATTGTGGGAAATCTTAATGAGGAAAAAGTGACACTTGTTAATTTATATTTACCGAATGAGAAACAAAGGGAATTTCTTGAAAAAATAACAAAAATTTTGGAGAATGAAAGTGTAGGGAAAGTAATTGTGGCTGGGGATTTTAATTTAATCAGAGATAAAATAGATAGTACTAACCCCACTCGTTGTGGAGGAGCAAATAAAATGGGGATTTTAAATACGTGGATGCTTCGAAACGGCGTAGTGGATGTGTGGAGAGAGGTCAAAGGAATTGAAAGAGCATATACTTTTTTCTCTAAGATATATAATACATATTCTAGAATTGATTATATTTTTCTTTCTAAAGATTTGCTGAACAATGTAGATAAGGTAGATGTGGGAATTTTTAAAGATTCTGACCATGCAGAAGTTATGGTGGATTTAGATTTTAATTTTGAGAAAAAAAGAAGTTATTGGAGATATGATGAGAAACTGTATAAAAATGAAAAGGATAAAGAATGAATACTTAAAAAATTGGAGGGAAGTTGGAAACTAAATGATAACGGGGAGGTTAAATTTGAAATTGTTTGGGATGCGATGAAAGCGGTGTTTAGAGGGGAGAGTATTAAATTATCAAGTAGGAAATATAAAAATTATAGAATTAAAATGGAAAGGGATAAAAATCAGATTAAAGAATTGGAAAATCAATTTTTGCTTACTAAAGAAAAAAAAATTCTTCAGGAGCTTAATATGTTAAGAAATAAAATGATAGAAGAGGATACAGAGTTTGTAAAAGAAATTTGAGATATTTAAATAGGAATTTTTGAATTTAGTAACAGAAATTCTAAGTTATTGGCAAAGATGGCGAAAAATAAAAGAGAGAAGAGAGAAATTGGAGCTTTGATAGATGATAGAGGTATAAGATGTTATAAAAAATTAGAGAAATGTGAAGTGGTTAGAAATTTTTTTCAGAATCTATATTCAAAGAAACCAGTTAATCGGGGAAAATTGCAAAGTTATTTAGAAAAATATGTGGTGAAAATTGATCAAACATATAAGGAATTGATGGAAGAAGATATAACACAAGATGAGATTAATGGAGTTATACAAAAAATAAAATTAGGGAAAGCTCCAGGTGAGGATGGATTACCTGCTGAGTTTTATAAAGAATTTAAAGAATTAATAATACCAAGATTGCAAAAATTATTTAATGGAATATTACATGGTGGAGAAGTACCTTCGTCATGGAATAGAACGGTGATATCCCTAATTCCTAAGCCAGATAAAGATTTAGAAAGGATTGAGTCCTATCGGCCCATTTCTTTAATTAATCAGGATGCAAAGATATTTACTGCTATTATAAGTAATAGATTAAGTAGATTTATAGATAGATATATAAGTTACAACCAAGTAGGTTTCGTGAAGGGCAGGTATATGAGTGATATTGTTAGAAGAGTATTAAATATTATAGATGTAGCTGAATATAATGGTGATAAAATTGGTATAGTATCATTGGACATTTTTAAAGCTTTTGATTCCGTATAATGGGAAGCTATTAAAGTAATTGTGGAGGCTTTAGGCTTTGGTAACAAGTTTATACATGTTATTTCAAAATTGTATCAAAAAAGTAGTGCAAGAGTGAAGGTGAATGGAATATTAACTGAAGAGATAAAATTAGAAGCAGGTACGAGACAAGGATGTCCCTTGTCCCCCATATTATTTTTATTGGCTATGGAAATCCTGACAAAAATGATAGAAAAAGATGAAGAATTAGAAGGATATAAGGGGTATAAGATAAATTTGTATGCGGATGATACTTTAATTATTTTGAAAAATATAGAGAAAGACCTGAAAAAGATATACAAGCATTTGAAAGAATTTGAGGAAATGACAGGTCTGAAAGTAAATTGGTCAAAATCAGAATTATTGATGGATAGTAATGGTAATGAGCGCGAGAATATGCAAGAGCAATTTGGGATAAGGATTAAAAATACATTGAAATATTTGGGTATAGTGCTCTCACTCAAGGTTAAAGAATTGAAAAAACTTAATTATGATGTGGTGATTAATGAAATTGAGAAGAAGATAGATAAATATAAAATGTTAAAGTTGTCTTGGTTTGGTAGAATTGCAATGTGTAAGATGATGTTGCTGCCCAAGTTTAACTTTTTATTCGAGATGCTACCGTTAAATTTGACAGAGAAAGATATTGAAGGATATCAGAAAAAATTGGACAAATTTTGCAATGGTGGGAAAAGACCTAGATTAGTGAAGAAAATGTGGTATCAAAATCAAAAGGAAGGTGGATTAGGAATCCCCAAATTATTTAATTATTACTGTGCATATGGTATCCGGATTGTGGTAAAAATACTTAAAGGTGAAGATAACTATTGGAGAGACTTAGAGTTAAGGGATATAGAGAAATTTGGATCAAGGTGGTTTTTAGATAAAGCAAACTTAAAATGTGTAATTAGAAGTTATTGGTTAAAGGGATTAAGTAAAATGTGAAATAAATTTGTTAAAATTTTAATTCCGGATATAATCTTTTTGGGGAAGACAATTGGAAATTGGCCGATTAAAAATAATATAAGACGTAATGAAGTGATTAAAGAGGAAAATATAGAAAGAGATTGGATAAAAGTTTTAGAAAATGAAAGGAGGAACAAAGAAATTAAAACCCTGAAAAATTAGGGTTAAGTTGGTTTGAAAAAATACAGATAGAAAAATGGACAAAAAAATTAAGGGAAAACTATTCGATAAATAGATGTGAAACTGAATTTGAATATTTAGTATCTCGGATTATGAAAGATGAAATTGGGCTAAAGGGACTCGTTAGCAGGGTTTATAAGATTATAAACTCTGATTACAAAGAGTGATGAGGACAAATTGGGAAAAAGATCTTAATATTGAAATACCAGAGTCAGATTGGAATGTGAATTGGAATAGTAGAATTATGAGAACTTTATCTATAAGGATTAAAGAGCATAATTATAAAGTTGTTTGGAAATGGTATTTGACTCCAGTAAGATTGTCACAAATGGATAAAAAAATTAGTAAAAAATGTTGGAGTTGTGAGATGGAACTGGGGACTTATGAACATATGTGGTATAAATGTGATAAGGTTAAAAAGTTTTGGCAACAATTGGAGAAAATGATATTTGAAATGATGGAGAAAGTAATAATATTGAGAGTGGAAACTATATTATTGTTGGTAATTAAGGAAATAGAATTAACAAAATATGAAAAAGAATTGATCAGAATTATGATTATAATAGGTAGAATTATAATAGCTAGATATTGGAAATTAGATGTGATTTTTAGAATAGAAGAGTGGAATTCTGAAATGTGGAAACTAGCCTTAAATGATAAAATGACATGTGATATTAAAATTAGAAGTGGTGTGTATAAAGAAGATATTTTCTGGAAGACTTGGAAACCATTCGTGGACTATGCGCTTGGAACATTGGACACCTCGGTACCTGTACCTCGAGAACGTAGATTTTGGCAATCATGAGGATATATCCGAAGACCCAAATCTTCCTTTTTTTTTTTTATGTATAGCACGAGGGTGGAAAAATGTATTTTCTTTTTTTTTTTGTAATGTTAAAAAAATAAAAAAATAAAAACAATAAAAAAAAACAATGCTGCCATTGTTTTTTTCTTAATTTACAAAAATGCAGATTAAAGCAACAAAAGCATAACATTATTTGGGGGGCGGGTGGGAATGTTTCATAGATAATTTAGAAAACTAACAAACCCCACAAAATAAAACAAAATGAATTACCCACTTTTTATTGTTTCTGATATAGTTCGAATGCCACACCATTGCTTGCATTTTTTTGTCATCTATGAGACATTATTGTTTTTTCTCTTAACATTTGTTCTATCTAGTTGCAGAGACTGTTTGGATTGTGTTTGTGTGGATTACACAGCAAAAAATATTTACTACAAATTTTCGGCAAATACATATAATTGCTGACACCAATTTTAAGATTTTGCTTAGTATTAAAAAAGTAACATATTTATATTGTAGAAATGTATTAAATTAGACTCCTTACTGTATGCATGTGTGCATTATTACACACACATGCACACTGCACACAGAGGACTCACTGAAGAAGAAAGAGAATGTAAACAGTTACATTGGAGTTGGCAGAAGAAATGCATCAAGAAAAGTTCAAACAATACCACGCACATGAAAAGCAACAAAGGTTTTATAGCAAATTGAGAGAAAACTAAATATTTGTCTTACAGACCAAAGAACACTCAAATCATACCAATGGTAGAGAATTTATATATGTTTGAATCTTTGGGTTCTTGATGTTCTCTGAATTTGGTTATTTTCTAGTAGATATTTGATTACTAGGCTGGGTAACATCAATAATGCCTGGGACTGTGCGGTTTTCTGGTTATTTATATATAATAGCTTGCCCTGCCAGTAAGGTTAGGGTATTATTTCTTTCTTGATAGTTCCTTGATTAATGTATTGTTTATCTGGGTGTTGCCTGCTAGAGGGAATGTATTCTAGGATCTTTATTTCCATGACAGACTTTTCTAAAGTTTCAACCTGGAAAAAACTTGAAAGGGCTCTCCAGAGACTGAGACAATGGGCAGGATGGTGAAGGAACTTGTGCAAATATTGTTTTTCCAAACACACCCAGGTTAGGGTTATAACTTAAGAAGACAAGGCAGAGTTCTAGAAGTGAACAACTAGCTGTGCATAGATGGTGCTGCTGAGTAGAGTTTGAGTTTCTTAACCTGTATTTCTGTACTTCCTGTATTAAGGATTTCTGGCAAAAGACTACTTCTTATGAAGTGCTCACATCTAGGAGTGTTGAAGGGTGTTTAGAGAAAAGTGAGGATAGCATCCAGAATGTTTCATGTCTTTTGTTAGAAGAAAAGGGAGCCTTAGTTGGCCCCAAGAAGAGGGAGAGCTCATCTCAGGATAGGCAAGGAGAGGATAGAGGGTAACTTAGCTAATTTAAATGAATCCAAGATTCCAGGTCCAGGTGTATTATATCATAGGATACTGAAAAGACTAGTTGAATACAATATTTGATTGCTCTTGGAGAATTGGCAATGTTATGGAAGACTAGGAGAGAGCAAATATTATTCTCTTAAAGGAAGGCAAAGGACCTGGGAAATTACAAATTTGTCAGCTTTAAATGTCTAGTGAGCAAAGTTCCTGAGCAGATGGCTGTACAGCAACTTTAACATAACATAACATCAGAGTTGGAAGGGACCTTGGAGGCCTTCTAGTCCAACCCCCTGCCCAGGCAGGAAACCCTACACCATCTCAGTCAGATGGTTATCCAACATTTTCTTAAAAATTTCCAGTGTTGGAGCATTCACAACTTCTGAAGGCAAGTTGTTCCACTTATTAATTGTTCTAACTGTCAGGAAATTTCTCCTTAGTTCTAAGTTGCTTCTTTCCTTGATCAGTTTCCACCCATTGCTTCTTGTTCTACCCTCAGGTGCTCTGGAGAACAGCCCGACTCCCACTTCTCTGTGGCAGCCCCTGAGATATTGGAACACTGCTATCATGTCTCCCCTGGTCCTTCTTTTTGTTAAACTAGACATACCCAGTTCCTGCAACCGTTCTTCATATGTTTTATCCTCCAGTCCCCTAATCATCTTTGTTGCTCTTCTCTGCACTCTTTCTAGAGTCTCAACATCTTTTTTACATCGTGGCGACCAAAACTGGATGCAATATTCCAAGTGTGGCCTTACCAAGGCATTATAAAGTGGTACTAGCACTTCACGTGATCTTGATTCTATCCTCTGTTTATGCAGCCCAGAATTGTGTTGGCTTTTTAACAGCTGCTGCACACTGCTGGCTCATATCTAGATGGTTATCCACTAGGACTCCAAGATCCCTCTCACAGGTACTACTATTGAGCAAGGTACCACATATACGGTACTGGTGCATTTTGTTTTTTTGGCCTAAATGTAGAACCTTACTTTTTTCACTGTTGAATTTCATTTTGTTAGATAGCGCCCAATGTTCAAGTCTGTCAAGATCTTTCTGTAACTTGAGCCTATCTTCTGGAGTGTTGGCTATTCCTGCCAGCTTGGTGTCATCTGCAAATTTGATGAGTTCCCCATCTATCCCCTCGTCCAAGTCATTGATGAAGATGTTGAAGAGTACTGGGCCTAAAACAGAGCCTTGGGGTACTCCACTGCATACTTCCCTCCATGTGGATGTAGTTCCGTTGAGGACTACACGTTGAGTGCGGTTGGTCAGCCAGTTACGAATCCATCTGGTGGTGGTGCTGTCTAACTTTGAAACAGGATTGAAGGGATTGAATAAATGATTGTCCAATTTGTAGATATCAGAAATAAGAAGTGACTAGTGACGTTAAAAGAAAAAGAGAAGATTAGAAAAAATATAGAGAGGCTTGAACAATAGGCTGAAAAAAGTAAGATGGAATTTAACAGAGAGAAATGTAAAAGCCTATATAGAGATAAAAATGAATGACACAAGTATAGGAAGCCGGGGACAACTGACTAGTCACTAGGCAGTAGAACATGTAAAAAAGACCTTGGTATTTTAGTAGAACACAGGTTTAACAACATAGGATTCACAGTACAACACTGAAGACAAATGTATTTCAGCATGTATTAACAGGAAGATAGAATTCAGATCATGGAAAGTAATTGTTCCACTTTATTCTGCTTTAGTCTAGCCATACATGAAACCTGTGTTTAGTTCTGAGCACAGCAGTCTGAAAAGAACATTGACAAACTGGAACAAGTTCATAGGAGAGCCACCAAAATGATGAGGACTTTGGAAACTAAGTCCTTTGAAAACAGTAAAAGAAACTGTGTATCATTAACTTGTAGAAGGGAAGACTATAGAACTCTTCAAATATTCAAAGAAATTGTCGGACCTGCCATTTCTAAATTTAAATGATCCTTGGCTTCAGTTGTTGAGAAAGGTGTAATTTACTCAAGATCAAGTGTATTGCAAAGCCAAAATTGAGAATTGTTGCCATCTTAACTATCTCTCATTGCCCATCCCAGTCTAACCGATCAGGTTCAGGCAAGCTGTTTTCGTTGTTCACTATGGATTGGTTTTGACAAAAATCAAAGAAAATGTCAGGTTTTGGCAAAAACATCATAAGACACAATCACATGATTATGGAACACTGCAAGTGGCTATTAATGCAATTTCTAAGGGGAGCAAACTACAGCTTTGTGACCCAATATTTGCTTTTTTAATGGAAAAATTTAAGAAAATGAGTAAAACAGGATATAGATGCTGAAGTCTTTATTGGCTGAATATGATTTAGTAGAAACAGGCTGATTTGAACGTTAACAAAGGGGAGAAGTTGGTTTACAGTACGAATGTCCTTTCCTCAGTATTAATTTTAAAAATACCTTTTGTACTTCCACAAACAGCTACAATATATTCCCTGAAATATGTTTTACCCCCTCTACTACCTGCATTTATTAATAAAGAAAATAACGGTACAAATCATATTTATTTCATTGGAGCTGTTGTTGAAATTATTTTCCAGTCTTGGTTTCTTTGCCAATTGCAGCTATAGAACTGTGAATTTTATTTGCATTGATTCATTACATTGTTAAATGTGGGTCCTATTGCCTATAAGCAATTTTGAATAACCATGTCTTCTCATACAACCACAGCATCCAAAATTAGGAGTTCTTATTGACCTTGCACACATTACTAATATAGTGTTGCAAAAAAGAAATATGATATATTTTTTCCTCATATTAAAACCAAATAAGACTATGAAGGCAGGAAGCTTAAGTGTGGGCTTTTGTAATTTGTGCATGTCATACTATTTCCATGAAATTAAGAAATGGAAGTTTGCAAGGAAGAATAATTATGGAATAAAAAAAACACTCACACAAATAACTTCTAAAAATTCTCCATAGATTTAAAGTTACACATGTAATTAATTAATTTGCATTTTTAAAAGTTGGGGGTTTAAAAAATGAGTGATTTTCAAATGTCTGGAAAATAAACATATTACCCTGTTGCTAATTTACTTTCAAGTGAATAGAATGGGCTTCCATTTACTTTAAAGTTATTCTTATGTTAATTACATATTTGGCCTTGTTCATGCAGAAGAGAACATGTCCTTGGTACCTAGACTTCATTCATGGTGAAGGTCTTAATCAACAAAGCTTCATTTTTCAAAATTCATATGATAACAATGCACAAGAAAATTAGAGTAGTGAATGTAATGAAAGGAAGCATTGCTTAAGAGCAACAATTATTAAGTGGAGATGAATGATGTTCTTAACATAAACAATTCACGAAAGTCTTTAAATGGAAATGCAACAGGAAATTTGTTTTGGTTTGAAGAGCATTCACAACAAGACATCTATGCACATACAGATTGGTAATACAAATATGTTACTTTTCATCTTGAAATAATTCTTAGACTTACCAAGTTTTCTCTACTAACATCTTATTAATGTCTCTTTGACAAAATGCAAGATGTGTGTTATAAGCTGGAACAATGCTGCCTCTGAATACCAAATCGATTTGCAATAAGGCCCAGCTCATCAGTGATTTAACAAAAGCTTGCTCAGTTTGTAATGAGGGAGGGCATCCTTCCCAGCTGGATTTTAAGTGTGGCATCAGTTGAGAGTCTGGGGAAGGGATGAGAGTGTGGTAATTGTCATACAGGACAATTATGCCTTTCAGGTCACTACACTATGGGTGACTGGATGCCCTGTTCACAAAGTTGGGCTCTAGGGATCAGTTGAGTTTGCTGCTATAGTACCAGTGTCCTTGCTCCATAGCACCCCTCTTGCCTGAGTTCCTTGATGACATTTCTGGATTGACAGTTAAGTTCCTGAGACTTTTGGTTCTGGAACACTTCAATTTGCCTAGAAATGGAATCTGAAGTGACTCAGGATCTCTTGGCTACCATCCAGAGTCCAAAATGGAGCAATGGTCTTCAAAGAGCCTTGGAAGAAATAGATTATTTGGATCTTTTTTTAAGTTAGGATTCAGGTCTAGGTGTGGGAAAGAAATGGCATTGGGTATATATGGCCTGGGGACGCGGTAGTTCAAGGGGCTAGGACGCTGAGCTTGTCGATCGAAAGGTTGGCAGTTCAGAGGTTAGAATCCCTGGTGCTGCTGTGTAACGGGGTGAGCTCCCGTAACTTGTCCCAGCTTCTGCCAACCTAACAGTTTGAAAGCACATAAAAAATGCAAGTAGAAAAAATAGGGACCACCTTTGGCATGCGCGTTTGGCGTTGAGTCATGCCGGCCATATGACCATGGAGACATCTTTGAACAGCGCTGGCTCTTCGGCTTTGAAACGGAGATGAGCACTGCCCCCTAAAGTCGGGAACGACTAGCACGTGTGTGGGAGGGGAACCTTTACCTTTATATTTGGCATGGATGGAATGGGGGTTGTTTATCCATCTCAATAGCTACTTTGCTGAAGATGTACTTTATTAGTTGCTTCATTCAGATACCAATGAAGTAACTTTCCAAATATCTGCACAACTCTGCTAAATTTCAATGTCAGGTGCAACAGAGGAAAATAAATATTTCTCTCATGATTGTTGTCTGAATGCATCTGTTCAGCTATTGAATGACACAGACAAATGATTTGATGAAGGAAAGCTTTTCCTATCTTCCAAATAGAGTTTCCTGAATTTATATTTTGTAAAAACTAGAGATGTCCATGTTTACAATTGGATTGTCTACATTGCAATGGAAAATGGAAAAAAATGTTGGTTTGAGATTATTATTTTTAATGAAAACATGCTTCCTTTCTTTAACAGAATGTCATGCTCAAGGAGCCTAGGTTTATGACTTTTCAGTTGTGCCCTTTCCCTTTGAAACAGTATCCTTTTTCCTCTCTCCAAGTTTGACTTCCCTGTTAATATTCCGGAAAAGTATTTGGCGTTTCCAAAGGACTAGTAGGAGCAGGAAGGAATAGCTAAAAAGATGTCCCCTTCTTCAGAACATGTTATGCTTGCTTACTCCTTTGGTGCAAAGTTGTAAGGAGTTGTTTCATCTTGTTATTGTGATGTTCTGTTTTTAATCCTCTGGAGAAGGTTTTATAAGCCACTCTGAGTCTCCATGGATTAGAATGTCATATAAACCCAAGTAAGAGTAAAATATATATTTACCTACTCCAGTGAAAGTCAGTTATATGATTTCACTCTATCAATCTCTATGTGGGAATAAGGGCATTTTTTTTACTTCAGTATAATAACAACAACAAAAATGCCTTCAGAAAATGAAAAATAATTAGGTGCCGTTTACGAGCAGTAAACCTGCATATTCTATCTAAGGGATGAATTACAGGTAGTCCTCAACTTATGACCACAATTGAGCCCAAAATTTTAAGTGAGAAGTTTGTTAAGTGAGTTTTGCCCCATTTTACAACTTTTCTTGCCACATTTATTAAGTGAATCACTGCAGCTGTTAAATTGGTAACACGATTGTTAAGTATTACCACTTAAGTATTGTTTTAACTATTTTATTTTTATTTTTATTTTATTTTATTTTATTTTATTATAAAAATTATTATTATTTAATATTATTATATTTAAACTTTAACCAAAAACTACCTATTATTGACCTCACCCCATTCCTAAGAGGTCTATAAGGGGCGTGCATAAGAGCACAAACGTGCCTACCGTTCCTGTCCTATTGTTCCTCTTCATTATATTCAATTAATATAGTTATTACATACTTATGCTCATATATATGCTTATATATTATATAGTTATTTCATGTTAATGCTTATATATACTGTTATGATGAAATAAATAAATAAATAAATAAATAAAAAGTGAATCCGGCTTCCTCACTGACTTTGTCAGAAGGTTGCAAAAAGTGATCACATGGCCCTGGGACACTGCAACCATCCTAAATGTGAGTCAGTTGTCAAGCATATGAATGTAAATCATGTAACTATGGAGATGCTGCAATGGTCATGAGTGTGGAAAATTGTCATAAAGCTTTTTTTTCCAGTGCTGTTGTAACTAAGGCAATTGTTGTAAGTCAATGACTACCTATATGACACTTGTACACATGCAAAATATATAAATTGATTTTAACCTATAATGGAAGATACATGTTTTCAATTAGGCCACGGGTTAGCGTTCTACCTTATCAAAACAAATTGTTTCAAAGTGGATAATTAGTGTATATTTTAAAACTGGGTGTTCAAATAGTTGTACCATATGCTTTCCTCAAAGTCAACGTTACCGCCATTGTCAATAATCTAAAATGTGACTGTCTCTGACATTAACATGCAAATTTTTGTATAATTTTAAAAAGAGGTTTCAGTGGATTGCATTTCTTAAAATAATACTGAAATGTTTCTAGTTTTAACTCTAAAGCTTCTGTGTTGATCACACAATGGTCATGATAATATTGTATGAATCAGCAATACTTTACCTTGTCTTGATGAACATACATGTTTTCAATAAAGACAATCCTTACTCCAGTAACTCACTTTTGAATGGCTTTTGAAAAATGCTGATTTAGACAAGGTTTACTGAAAACATTGGTTTAGATAAGTTTTCATTAATTGCATATCCACTGAATTGAAATGTGTGGCACATTTTACCCAATATTAATACAGATTCCATTACAAACATGACATAGATATCAATCATTTTAGCACTACCTTTTCATATTCAGAGAAATTTTAAAACGTCCAATTAATTTTCAAAACTCTTGAGAGATGAAGGTGACTAGGTAAATGAGAAAATGCTATTTTTGCTGCTGAAAAAGTGAAACATAGTCATGAAGGAATTTGCTGGCCACCTTTTAATTAAGAAAAATAATGCTGCAGTTCACAAAGCTTCTGCAAAAAAGATATAACTTTTAATGAATCATAAATCATTAATAATTCAGGGAACACTTATTTCTTTCTGAAAAGCCTCAGAAAGATGTCAGAAATTTGCTTCTTCTTGGACAGTTTTTTATAATATATTTTTCTACATTTTAATCAAAGGTAAGAGACACTGTTTTAGTGTGTTTTGTACGGTTAACAGTCACAACAATGCCCATTGATTTCTATAACTGATAGCCAATATCTTGGATACAGACACTAGTCCTAAAACTGGGTTTCAAGTTAAACTACAAGATCACATTCTAAAATAATTAAAATATGGATTGTAGTTCCCTTCCTAACTTAGTTATCTATGAATGTATCTTATTCTGTATAGACTTGACAATATTGCCTACTCTAAATGTCGTAGATCTTTTATTTTTCAGCCAGAAGTATTCTCATATCCTTTCTCTGATTATTTGAAACAGATATATCAAAACCAAAATCTAAGAATTTTTGAATTACAGAAATGGGACAGAAAATAGCAGTCAGCTCTTAATTATCTGAATTTTTAGTTTGGCAAAAATCCATGTAATTCTTTGGTCTCTGCTAAGTCCATTTTCTCTGATCAGTTCCTGGCAGTCAGGAATGTACTGTCATTGGAGGAGGAACTGTTGGGTAATTGAAGTATTGGTTAAAGTCTCAGACCAGGATTTCACCTTAATAAGGATTTCCACTTTATAAAGCAGAATTAAATGTACAGCCAGATGAAACTGTCCATTTTACTTTCTCCAATGCTTAAACTCCGTGAAGCAATTTATTCCTTGTCTGTTCATGGAGAAATTTGATTTTTAGCTGTACAGATACACTCAGATAAGCCAAATTAGATCTTCAAAGAGCTACACAGAGTTAAATAGGTATTCTGAGCCATGTAGTAAATGCCTGCCATCTAGCTGTTAAAGAATAAAGAAGAATAAAGTAGTGGCAACATGGTAGAATATGCCAGTATTCAAACCAATTTTAGGCCCAGATCACTCAAAGCCACTCTGCCAAGAATTCTTTTTAAATTAAATATATAAAGATAAACAAAGAAAATAAAAAGCATGAGAAGAAAGAAAAAAAGAAAGATAAAAGTTGAAAACAAGGCCAAACTACATACTTCAACAGCATTTCCTCAAAACAAAAGAAAACAAGTTCTTATTAATATATGGTGAAAAAAGTAAGGTTCTACATTTAGGCAAGAAAAACAAAATGCACAGGTACAGTATATGTGGTACCTCACTCAATAGTCGTAACTGTGGGGGGGATCTTGGAGTCCTAGTGGACAACCATTTAAATATGAGCCAGAAATGTACAGCAGCTGCCAAAAAAGCCAACACAGCTCAAGCTGCATAAACAGAGGGATAGAATCAAGATCACATGAAGTGTTAATACCACTTTATAATGCCTTGGTAAGGCCACACTTGGAATACTGCATTCAGTTTTGGTCGTCACAATGTAAAAAAGATGTGGAGACTCTAAAAAGAGTGTAGAGAAGAGCAACAAAGATGATTAGGAGACTGAAGGCTAAAATGTATAAAGAACAGTTGCTGGAACTAGATATGTCTAGTCTGATAAAAAGAAGGACTAGGAGAGACATGATAGCAGTGTTCCAATATCTCAGGGGCTACCACAAAGAGGGAGTCAAGCTATTCTCTAAAGCACCTGAGGGTAGGACAAGAAGCAATGGGTGGAAACTAATCAAGGAGAGAAGCAATTTAGGACTAAGGAGAAATTTCCTGACAGAACAATTAAGCAGTGGAGCAACTTGCCTTTAGAACAGTGGTCTCCAACCCAGAACTCTGGAACCCAGAACTCTGGGTCCCAGAGTCCAACCCTGAACTCTGGGAGTTGAAGTCCACAAGTCTTAAAGTTGCCAAGGTTGGAGACCCTGCTCTAGAAGTTGCAAATGCTCCAACACTGGAAGTTTTTAAGAAGATGTTGGATAACCATTTGTCTGAAGTGTTATAGGATTTCCTGCCTAGCCAAGGGATTGGACTAGAAAATCTCCAAGGTCCCTTCCAACTCTGTTATTCTATTTATATTTTTATAAGTAACATATGTAAGTTAATTGCAACCCTTCCAGGTTGAGCAAATCTTTTTTTAATGTATTCAGCAAAGATATAGTCCCAGTGGTGGGATTCAAGTAATTTAACAACCAGTTCTCTGTCCTAATGAATTCTTTCAACAATCGGTTTGCCAAACTGCTCAGAAAGTTAACAACTGGTTCTTCCAAAGTGGTGTGAACTGGCTGAATCCCACCACTGTATACTCCTATCAATAATCAAATCCATGCGTTGATCTTTTTGATGATATACTGTGAGTTTGTAATTGTCTTTCCAAAATGGCTCTGAGATGCGCTTATTTCTGAACAGGTTTATAACCTGGTTTCATGGAATCTTGGAGGATTCGTAGACCACCCTGTTGAAGATAGCAAAACAATTAAAATAATTCTGAATTTTTTTTCAGTTAAAAAAATGGGTATTTTTTAAAAAGCTTTGGGCAAACAGGTTTTGGTCATTATTAATAGCTTCTGATGTGGATTGTTATATTCTGCCTCAAAACATGGTGAAGCTTGACGGTAAGAAAATGAAGCTCTTGCAAAGTTGAAAGGTATTATGCACATATTCCTGCATAATACAAAGAGAAATTGAAAAGCCTACAATCTGGACGTACTTGATCTAAAGCAGTATCTGGCATTTTTTTTTACCAGTCACTTTCATTTTAAGAACAAATATAAGTGCCTGTAGTAAATGACAGTTTACTCCAAATTAAACTTGTTTTTTAAAGTCATAATGTAAGTTTTGTCTCACTACATATTTGCACACAACCTAAACAGGCAGAATTTGCATAACTACACCACTGTGTGAAGTTTACAAAGTTTACAAATTGCTTCCCTGGCTTGACTTGTGGATGCAAATAGTCACAATCTTACCCCAAAAAATAGTAAAAAATGAAATTGGGCTATACTGTATAATTTTATTTAAAGCCAGTTTCTTAACTCTAGGTACAATCTTATTTTTTGTATTCTCTCCCAAGACATTTGTGACTTAGAAGAATAAGGTAATGAGTTTATTATTTTAATGCAATCATTCCATTTTTCCTTATCATAATATCTCTTGATATTTCCTGTTGTTTGGCAGTATGTTTGGTTAATTATCTAACAATGTCAGAAAACCAAAAGGAGGAGAGAATGCTTTAATAATAATTGAAATACCAACTTGAAAACAGCTTGCTTTTCCACTCTCATATTTCTTGATGACAATAGGAAATGTTACCAGTGCTAACAGTAAATAGAGCAATGGTGGAAAAAAAGGGTAAAAATCTATATGAAGGCGAATACACCTGATACTAATCGATGGACAACTGAACATTAATTAAATCCTCTCTCTATATTAAAAAATGTGAAAAAAATCAGGGTCGAGAAAACTTATAGTTTTTCAGAATTATTTCTATTCATTTTTACTGTGTAGAATAGTGTTTTTAACCTTGGCAACTTTAAGATGTGTAAGCTTCAACTCTCAGAATTCCTCAGTATTAGTAGTAAGGGTTTGCCCACTTATCATAATGTATCACTGATGAACCTATACTTATTTCTGGGAGATTTGCATAGTGGAAATTAACTCTAATACTTTTCAAGTATTTTCAATACTTGAAAACTGAGGAAGCTCGGTTTTTCCATGTCCATATTTGTCTTTATCATTCATTTTAAGAGAGGGAGGGAGGGAGGGAGGGAGAGAGAGAGAGAGAGAGAGAGAGAGAGAGAGAGATTAATTACTTAATATTTGTGTTTGCATGTGTGTGTATCATACTATGTCTCATATGAAAATACTTAAGAAAATAAACTGGTATTTCACTGGCTGAATTTTGAGTTTTTTAGAAGACAGCTACAGAACCAGTCCTTCTATGAAAATAATGGCTTTGGGTGGCAGGATCCAAACAGTGACTGTTTTCTCTAAGTTTAATATCATTTTCTATGTAATTCAAAAATAAAAATTATGGAAGAATGTCACAGTGAACTTGTTTAATACAGTGAACTTGTTTAAGGTGAATGGGTATGGTTGAAATTCATTATTTTAAAGATAGCTAAAGTTCTTACAGTGTTCCTCTTATGTTAGAGATTTAAGTTAAAAAAATAATAATTATGCTATATCTGTGATTATCACTAGCCCATCACATAATTATATTTTAAACTCAGGCTGTAGCTTCCAAATGTATTTATGTTTGCAAGAGTGGATTTCTGTGGGCTGCTGATCTTGTAAAGTGGACAGACATGTCACGGATCAATAAAGCCATCAACTCTATCACATAAAGCAGTTCAGTGCTTCCTGTCCATCAACCTAAGTTCTTTATCTTGATTTCAAAGCTTCACAGTCATACATTCTTGGACAATTCATATTCCATTCAATTTATAAAAATAAACTGCAGGGGGAAAAGTCATACGAGTTATCTCTTCTCTGTTAAGATGTGTTCCACAGATTATTTTGTCCACTTTGTACAACTGCTAACTCAGGATCTGGCAGTGAAAAGATAAAACCAGTTGAAAGTAATCAATTTTGCCTTCCCTTTAGGAGGGAAGGTAGTGTCTTTCCTAGTAACCTGTAGTTTCAGTTTAAAAACAATCAAAAGAAGCTGTTCTTTTGCGCTTATATTTTACTCTTTTACTTGATGAACAGAACTGAAATATAGTGTAGTTCTCTAACGGTATATTCTTCTATGTGATGTGTGTTAGTGGATTGACAGGGAGAAAGTAGCACCAGGGCAAAATAGCAAATTGAATGTCCATTAAGAGCCTTATCCACCTGCCATTGTTTCAGTTCAGAGCCGTCAGAAGTGAACTTGTCTCTGTTGCCATTCCTACTCATCTGGAGCATTGGGGAATACATCAACAATCAGTATTTTTCTTCCTATGACAAATAGGAGCCTATAAAAATACAATTAAATAAATAGTTCTATCCAAGCTATATTTCTTTAAAAAAAAATCAAACTCTTTGTCTGCCATCTAGAAAGCAAATAAAATAAATGGCTGGACTACCTCACATCAATTACATGTATATTTGGTTACTGGGGAAATGGAGACAGAACTCTGAGGGTCTATAACAGGGTCAACCTAACCCTAACCTTGCTATATTAAACATTCACCTTCATTGTTAAGGTGGAGATATCAAATCATTAATTTGCCAACAAGATTTTTTAAAATTCCTCTAACTAGAAGTTAGGATAAAAATATAATTTTTATAGCTGTACTGTTGCCAATTTGCTTCTGGGTGCAATTCAAGGAGCTGGTTGTCACCTTTAAAACCCTTCATGGCTTGGAACCAGGTTATCTAAGGAACCGTCTCTTGTCGGTCACATTCACCTGACCCACTAAAGCGGAGTTGCAAGAAATATTGCAGGTCCCGTCCCCTAAGGAGGTACATCTGGTAGCTCCCTCCCTCTGGAACATGATCCCTCCAGAAATTAGACTGGTCCCCATTCTTTCAGAAGGCCTTGAAGATGTGGTTTTGGCAGTGGGCCTGGGAAACCCAGAGTGGGATGGAGCCCATTAAATGGCTGATATGAATCTGTTTGTCACTGAGGATGATGGATGGGTGTCATTATTTTATTACTTTTATTTCTTTTACATTATGTTTTTATTTTCTGTAAGCCACCTAGAGTCACTGTGAGTAGGCAGCTCTATAAATTTTCATAAAGAAAGAAAGAAAGAAAAGAAAGAAAGAAAGAAAGTAAGTAAGTAAGTATAATTTTAAATATTGCTAGTAATAAATAACTAAAGATGATATGGTTAATCCTCTTATAATATTTTTCCTTCTATGATATTAGTAGGTAGGAATGAGGCATGTGCCAAATGTTCAGTCTCCAAAGATGGAATACTCAAGGAAACATCAGAAAGCTCTGTTCTTCTTACAGATTATGTCAAATGTAGTGTGGCAATTCTCCAAAATTAATTCTCCTAATTAGTTATAGTTTTCAATGTTTCAGATGTGGTGTTCTGCTTCATAACCCAAAATTCCATTGTTATGTTAGAGTTACAGATGCAACTGGATTTAATTTATGGAGAAGTCACTTGTTGCTGAACTTAACTTTTCTGGTTTGTGTAAAACCATTTTGAAGCTTAAAATTATGAATTCAAAATACTTGTTTGAAGGCTAATTCCCATAGTAAATGATATTCAGTTTGTTAGATAAGTTAGTGATTATTAAATATTGCCAGTTGGCCTTGTCCAGTTGTGTTCACCAGTTCCAAAAGGTTTGTATCCCTTAGATTTGCTAGCAGTAATGTAGAAGGAGCAGATAGTGGGGTTTATACAGATGAACATAATGAAATTTTGTTCTGTGCAAAATTTTCAACCACAAGGAATAATTTTAAAAAATAACATTGCTAAGTCTTATTGGCAAATGGCTTAATCAAGTGAACAGTATCCTGCATTTTCTAGGAAAAAAGACCCTTTTCCTTTAAGAAAACTATTATTAAATGTAGTTATGTTTGAAGCTATTAAATTTATCCAAGTAGAGGTGAGAATAATTTTAATGGGGTGTGTAAATTACTCTGAAGAAAAAAAGCATATTTTGTAATGATTATTGAAGATTGCATGGCTTGGCATTATTTCATTATTAAAGAAGTATTAACAATTTATTAGTCCATAACAGAAGTACCAATGCTCTTTCTTTGCCTGCTGAAATTGCCTGAGACAATATTTTAGAGTTCTCAGTGTTAGAAACCAATTAAAAAGAGCACATGGATGGAAGAATATAAATGAGAAGGCAACATCTGTAGTATTCTATTCGTATTAGCAATACAAGCATTGAAAGAGAGGCTATGTGTGTACAAAAACTGTTTTAAAAAGTACATTGTGTTACATACACTGGAAATGGCTGTTCTTCAGCTTAATTTCAGAATAAGTGCATGGGAAGAATTGAACAAACTCAACTGATTGCTGTTTCCCTGGACCTTCTTTCTTGGTATTTCAGCAAGCAGAAAGTACTTGAATCTGGAAGCCATTATTTTAATTTCCCACAATTCCCTATTATAACACCACCCCATGGAATAGTTGGCTAATTAAGGACAACCTGCAATCGCAATACTTAATGGCTCTTACTTACGCAACCTATCCAGATGAATATGGCTTGGTTGCGTAGGGACAATGAAATAGGAACAGGCAATTTTGGAGCTTCATTAGTCTTAGAGATGCTTCAACCAGACCAAATACAAACCACTATTTTTAACAGAAGGTATCTTTCAAGGGAAGCGTTGCATCTACAGGACGTTATCATGATTATATAACTCACATCTTTTGTTAATGGACATTGTCTTGAATCTGCTTAATGCCAGCAACTATCTAGAGAGAAGCTATAAAGACAAGAACTGTTCTACTAGTTCTGTTTGCAAAAGCAGGACCCATACTAGTTCTACTGTACTTAGTTATAGTCACTGTAGAGAATGTTCATCTACCTTTGTTCACTGGATGTAAAAAGAATGCTATTCTGAGGTTAGTTACAATGGTGTTATTTAGCAGGTTCTGAGCAGTTCTGGAGAACTGGTAGCAGAAATTTTGAGTAGTTCAAAGAACAGGTAAATATCACCTCCGACTGGCCCCACCCTCATCTATTCTCTGCCTCCTGAGTCCCAGCTGATCAGGAGTAAATGGGTATTTTGCAGTAACCTTCCCCTGGAGTTGGGTGGGGTGGGAATGGAGATTTTAAAGTATTCTTTCCCTGCCACACCCACCAAGCCACACCCACCAAGCCACACCCACCAAGCCATGCCACGCCCACAGAACCAGGAGTAAAAAATTTTTAATCCCACCACTGGTTAGTTACCACCAGTGAGATAAGTCTAAAGACAGCCAAATTGCTCCTAAGTCAGCATCTTTGACTGATTATGTGCCATCACATTATTGTCTGCTTTTTATTTACTATGTATTATTAAATTTACAGTATATGCTGCCCATCTCCTGGATAAGGTGACTCTGAACGAATTACAAATGATTTTGGTGTCTATACAGATAGACTTTCTCCATGTTGATCCATTTCCAATCTGGCCATACAGGTTTCCATTGCTACTGTAATCAAGCCTGAACTGAGAGTATATATAATAGTAGCAACTATTGTAGTAGTAACTGATAAGGGATGATATGGTGGGAGGTTGCAACCTGGCCATTGCCCCCTGCCAAAACGTACATAGTCTCCTGGTTAGCTTTATTTCATTCATTCAATTTCAAATGAAATTGAAATGACAGGTATTTTACACCTTAAATAGCATAAAAGTAAAATCATGTCACAAATAGTAAGATGAGAATTGAAAAGAAAAATAAATACAAGCAAGTATATACATTTATATTTTATATTTATATAAAAGTATTCACAGAAAAAATTGCATTTTACATATGCCAAATTATCAGGGCGTTGCCAAAATAGAGGCCAGAAAATAGAGGTTCCTGGTCACATATGGATGCTCCTTCTTTAAAGTTCAGACGATAGCACCTGTGTATTATTGCACTAACTTTCAACGTAACTGCACTTTGATTTCAGTGACATTCACTCTATAAAAGGCACACTCTATTTATACCTGGGAATATTATATTGCTCCCCAGTGGCTGCTGTGCAGTCATAAAATGAGGCTATGTAACGATCTGAATTCCTTATGATCCTGGAATCTCTTTTTAATTTATCCTTTTTAAATGTTTGTCATTAGCATATTAGTATTTACAATGTACACTTGCTTTTGTTCTGCTTCAGAATTCAAGGTTGCATATGTTAAATCAAACACATATACACAATTGCATATAAATTATCAAGCTGCAGCATTTTCATAAAACAACTCACAACAATAAATTAAATTAGATACTTTGAATGACTGTATTCTCAAAAGGCCCCATCTCCTGTTTTCTAAACCAGCTTCTTTTAGAAGCATGTCTAGATGATTATTAAAAAACAGCAGTACAGAATGTTAATGGTCACTACATGGAACTACATTTTCCTTGCATCCCATAAAGGCTTTCCAACCCTGACCCTAAGCAACTGAACGATATTTTAAGGCATTTGGTTAATGTTTCCATGTATTCATGCTTGTCTGCATGCATTCAATAGCAACACTTAGCTATGCAGAACTTTCTCACTTCTTTTGTGTTTGACTTTCTATCTTAATTATCTCACAAAATGCTTCAATGAATTAGTGCACATAAGTCATACGCTGTAAATAGAAATAATGCTCTGTTTAGCTGTGTATTAGTTAACCCATACACACCTGCTGGTTTAATTCATATGTATATAAGTTAATATAGCAGACTACTTAATTTTTTTAATGAAATAACATGCTAAATTAAAATATTAATCTACACAAGCTATTTACAGTAGTCAAGATGTAAATATTTGACATGTATTACTGAGATCTGACTGGGTCCAGAAGGGGCAACGCTCTTCTTGGAAATGTGCCCAGCTGATGATCAGGGACATGGTGGCTCGGTGACTAAGATGCTAAGCTTGTCGATTGAAAGGTAGGCAGTTCAGCAGTTCGAATCCTGAGTGCTGTGTAACAGGATGAGTTCCCGTTACTTATCCCAGCTTCTGCCAACTTAGCAGTTCAAAAGCACATAAAAATGCAAGTAGAAAAATAGGGACCACCTTTGGTGGGAAGGTAACAGCATTCCGTGCGCCTTTGGTGTTTAGTTATGTCTGCCACATGACCACAGAATTGTCATTGGACAGCACTGGCTCTTTGGCTTTGAAACAGAGATGAGCACCGTCCCCTTGAGTTGGGAATGACTAGCACATATGTGCAATGGGAACCTTAACCTTTACCTTATCAACTGATTCTCCAGGATAGGAGTGGAACTGTGGTGATTATCATCTGGGACTGTCTTATGGCTTTCAGGTGCACAACATGCTAGATATGAGACCTTGTTCCTTAGGTTGAGGTTCTAGTGGTAAGTTGGGATTGTTAATACTATACCAGCCTCTCTGCTGGTAACCTTATTACCTGAGCATTTATGCCATTTTTAGGATTGGCAGTGGGTTTTCCCAGGCTTATGATGCTGTGATATTTCAGTCTGCCTTTTCTAGGAGTGGGATCTGAAGTAGCTTGGGATTTCATTGCTGTCCTGTCAGCCATGGGCCTATCCTAGGCCATCCTAGGCCTGACACAAGATAGAAGTCACACATAAGATTTGATTTTCTTGTTGGCATAGAAAAGAATAGAATAGAATTTTATTGGCCAAGTGTGATTGGACACACAAGGAATTTGTCTTAGTGCATATGCTTTCAGTATACATAAAAGAAAAGATTCGTTCATCAAGGTACAACATTTACAACACAATTGATGGTCAATATATCAATATAAATCATAAGGATTGCCAGCAACAAGTTATAGTCATACAGTCATAAGTGGAAAGAGATTGGTGATGGGAACTATGAGACGATTAATAGTAGTGCAGATTCAGTACATAGTTTGACAGTGTTGATGGAATTATTTGTTTAGCAGAGTGATGGCCTTCGGGAAAAAACTGTTCTTGTGTCTAGTTGTTCTGGTGTGCAGTGCTCTATAGTTTCGTTTTGAGGGTAGGAGTTGAAACAGTTTATGTCCAGGATGCGAGGGGTCTGTAAATATTTTCACGGCCCTCTTCTTGATTCGTGCAGTATACAGGTCCTCAATGTAACATCATTGGAATTAAGAGACTCTTTATGGCTGCCCTGTTATAGTCAGATCACTAGTAGGAGGCCATGAGATTCTCAAGTGCTTTCCCTTACTATAGAGAGATGGAACCCATTTGATAGGTCATCCCCTTGTGATTTATGGACATTAATGGGTTCCAGAAGGAACTGGCAATTATTCCTGATGATCTGCTACATGGTCCTGCTGAGATTTGATTGTCTTCTGGAACAGTGGTGGGATTCAAAAATTTTTTACTACCAGTTCTATGAGCATGGCTTGGTGGGCATGGCATGGCTTGGTGGGTGTGGCAGGGAAAAGATACTGTAAAATCTCCATTCCCACCCCACTCTAGGGGAAGGATACTGCAAAATCCTCATTTCCTTCTGATCAGCTGGGACTTGGGAGGCAGAGAATAGATGGGGTGGGGCCAGTCAGCGGTGGTATTTACCAGTTCTTTGAATTACTCAAAATTTCCACTACCGGTTCTCCAGAACTGGTCAGAACCTGCCGAATACCACCTCTGATCTGGAACAGGAAGGCAGCTGAGGCCAAGAATCAGGTTATATCCATGCAATGTCTTCCTACTTGTAGATCACATCACTCTCCATGATTCATGGAAGGATGGAGGCATATTAAACATTTTAAAAGATGTCTGGAGTATCACTGGTGAGAACAAAAAATGAACTCAACTGAACACAGGTTAAAGCTGCCATTAAGGCACACCTTGTGGAGGTAAGGGCATCAAATGCTAATATTTCGCTGCCATTTTTGTATCTTAAGATAGAAACCCTATTTAAGGTGACCTAAACACTTTTTGGTAAAGGAGGTCCTAAGGTTCATGGTTATGCCCAGAAATTTGCAGAGTATCCATTGGATTAAAACTCTCAGTTTTTCTCTCCATGGGATACTGGTGTTTAGATGAGTCCCAGGGAATTGCCTGGGCTGCAGTCTTATCTGGAAATGGATTGATCCTGTGGAAATGGACAAGGATCCTGGGAAGTGCTGTTTGGTTGGGTTTTGGCAATGGTGAATTAATCCTTCAGAGAAGGGGCTCTGTCTCAATCTTTTAAAGAGGCATTAGTTTGCCTCCTCTTCAATAAGCCTTAAATCCCACCATGCTAGACAATTTTCATCCAGTATCCAACCTCTCCCTTTTAAGGAAGGTTGTAGAGAAGTGATTCCAAAACAATTCCAGAGGAACCCAGATAAAACAGATTATCTGGACTCCTTCCAGTCAGGATTAGGGCCCTGATAGCAGACAGAAATGGCATTAGTGGTGCTTTTTGATTATCTCTGGTGAAAGTGGGGTATGGATAGTGAATCCATCCTTGCTCTTCTCACCTTCTCAATAGCCTTTGATGCCACGAACCATTATATTCATTTGGATAGGCCTCAGGAGTTGGGATTGTGCAGCATGGTACTGTGCTGGTTCACTTTCTTCCTCCAATTCCAATTCCAATCAGTCTTGATTGGGAGTGAGATTATACCTCTTATGCCCACTTCTGTGAGTTTATTCAGAGTTTGACGTTTTCTTCACTCCTATTTAACATCTACATGAAACCACTGAGTAACACCATCCATTATCATAGGTAGGTATCTGGAGATTTACCATCTTTGCTGTTGGATGCTTGCAACAGACTGATGCACAATCTGAAATCCTTTTGGAGTCAGACTCCTCCTGGAAGTGCAGATGGTAGTCATGCCCATGAGGACTTTTGCACAACTTTCTATTGTCTGCCAATTACACATTTTCCTGGATTGGGAGCAGTGGTGGGATTCAATTTTTTTTACTACCGGTTCTGTGGGCGTGGCTTGGTGGGCGTGACATGGCTTAGTGGGCATGGCTTGGTGGGTGTGGCAGGGGAAGGGTACTGTAAATCATTCCCACCCCACTCCAGGGGAAGGATACTGCAAAATCCCCATTTCCTCCCAATTAGCTGGGACTCAGGAGGCAGAGAATAGATGGGGGTGGGGCCAGCCAGAGGTGGTATCTCTGAACTACTCAAAATTTCACTACCGGTTCTCCAGAACTGGTCAGAACCTGCTGAATACCACCTCTGATTGGGAGGCTTTATACGTTTACCCTTGTCAGCGCACAAATAGCTGCTATTGAAATCTTCAGCTGTTCTAAAATGCAACAGTACAAATAGTTAACATAACATAACATCAGAGTTGGAAGGGACCTTGGAGGCCTTCTAGTCCAACCCCCTGCCCAGGCAGGAAACCCTACACCATCTCAGTCAGATGGTTATCCAACATTTTCTTAAAAATTTCCAGTGTCGGAGCATTCACAACTTCTGAAGGCAAGTCGTTCCACTTATTAATTGTTCTAACTGTCAGGAAATTTCTCCTTAGTTCTAAGTTGATTCTTTCTTTGATCAGTTTCCACCCATTGCTTCTTGTTCTACCCTCAGGTGCTTTGGAGAACAGCCCGACTCCCTCTTCTTTGTGGCAGCCCCTGAGATATTGGAACACAGCTATCATGTCTCCCCTAGTCCTTCTTTTTGTTAAACTAGACATACCCAGTTCCTGCAACCGTTCTTCATATGTTTTATCCTCCAGTCCCCTAATCATCTTTGTTGCTCTTCTCTGCACTCTTTCTAGAGTCTCAACATCTTTTTTACATCGTGGCGACCAAAACTGGATGCAATATTCCAAGTGTGGCCTTACCAAGGCATTATAAAGTGGTACTAACACTTCACGTGATCTTGATTCTATCCCTCTGTTTATGCAGCCCAGAACTGTGTTGGCTTTTTTAACAGCTGCTGCACACTGCTGGCTCATATCTAAATGGTTATCCAGTAGGACTCCAAGATCCCTCTCACAGGTACTACTATTGAGCAAGGTACCACATATACGGTACTGGTGCATTTTGTTTTTTTTGGCCTAAATGTAGAACCTTACTTTTTTCACTGTTGAATTTCATTTTGTTAGATAGCGCCCAATGTTCAAGTCTGTCAAGATCTTTCTGTAACTTGAGCCTATCTTCTGGAGTGTTGGCTATTCCTGCCAGCTTGGTGTCATCTGCAAATTTGATGAGTTCCCCATCTATCCCTCGTCCAAGTCATTGATGAAGATGTTGAAGAGTACTGGGCCTAAAACAGAGCCTTGGGGTACTCCACTGCATACTTCCCTCCATGTGGATGTAGTTCCGTTGAGGACTACATGTTGAGTGCGGTTGGTCAGCCAGTTACGAATCCATCTGGTGGTGGTGCTGTCTAACCCACATTTTTCTACTTTATCTAGTAGTAGGTTATGGTCTACTTTATCAAATGCTTTACTGAAGTCCAAGTAAATTATATCAACAGCATTCCTCTGGTCTACTAATTTTGTCATTTTGTCAAAGAATGCGATAAGATTAGTCTGGCATGATCTGTTTTTGACAAACCCATGTTGGCTTTTGGTTATTACTTTGTTTGCTTCTAGGTGTTCGGTGATTCATTGCTTGATTATCTTTTCCAGAATCTTCCCCGGTATTGAGGTCAGACTGATAGGTCTGTAGTTTCCTGGATCTGTTTTTTTTCCTTTTTTGAAGATGGGAACTACATCAGCTCTTTTCCAGTCCTCTGGCAGCTCTCCTGTGCTCCAGGATCTTTGAAAGATATAGTTCAGTGGTTCTGAGATCACGTCTGCCAGTTCCTTCAGAACCTTGGGGTGTAATCCATCCGGTCCTGGTGATTTGAACTCGTCTAGGGTAGACAGGTGTTCACTTACCATTTTCTTCCCTATTTTAACTTGTGTTTCTAATCTGTTTTTGTAGTGCTGTTTTGATAGGTTGGATTGTTTTTCCTTTTGTGTAAAGACAGATGCAAAATATGAGTTAAGTAGATCTGCTTTCTCCTGTTGCTTGTCATCTTCTTGCCACTTTCTCCCAGCAATGGGCCAATTGTTTCCTTGACTTTTTCTTGTTTTTAACATGTTGGAAGAAGCTTTTTGTTATTTTTACTTTTGTCGCTAGCCTTTGTTCATTGTGAGCCTTAGCTTTCCTCACTTCATCTTTACAGGCTCGGGCTGTTGCTGATATTCTGCCTTAGTTATTTGCCCTCTTTCCACTTTTTATATTTGTCCTTTTGTCTTTCAATTTGTCAGATAGTTCTTTATGCATCCATGCTGGTTTCTTTTGAGATCTACTATTTTCTTCTTCATTGGTATTGTGTTAGACTGTGCTTTTATAATCTCACTTTTCAAAATTTCCCAAGCTTCTTGAGTTGTTTTCCCCCTGAGGATTCTCATCCATTGAATCCTTCTCAAGATCTCTCTAAGTTTATTGAAATTACCTCTCTTAAAGTCCAAGACTCTAGTTTGACTTTGTTCTACTACTTGTATTTGCTTAATGTTGAATTCCAATATTGCGTGGTCACTTGCCCCAAGGTTCCTGTAGCTTCAACACCTTCTATCATTTCATCTCTGTTAGTGAGAATTAAGTCCAATATGGCTGATCCCTTGTCGCCTTCTCTATTTTTGGGAAACAAAGTTGTCTGCTAGGTTTGTTAGGAACCTGTTGGATCTTCCACTTGGTGCAGAGTTTGTTTCCCAGTTGATGTCAGGGTAGTTAAAATCCCCATTACTACTGTGATGTGCTTCCTACATACCTTAGTTAGCTGACTAGCAAAAAGTTCATCTACTTCCTCTGTTTGGTTGGGTGGCCTATAGTATAGACCTATGGCAATATCGTTTTCACCCTTTTATATTGACCCAAATACATTCAAGATGATTTTCATCATTGTTGTGCTCTATTTCTGTAGAGATGTAGTTATTTCTTATATAGTGCAACTCCACCTCCTCTTTATTTGGTCTATTTCTTTTAAATAATTTATATCCTCTAGCTGTATGTTCCATTTGTCAGTTTCATCCCACCAAGTTTCCGTAATGGCAACAATATCATATCTACCCTCATTTACTTGGATTTCTAATTCACCCTGTTTATTCCTCATACTCTGTGCATTGGTGTATAGACATTTGAGTCCATTTGGATTGATCTTGTGTTTACTGTCTACATAACCTGTGTTGACTGCCCCTACTTTCTTGCCACCTGTTGGTTTAGTGCACATGGTACAGCACTCACTGTTAAATGCTTGGTTTTGCTTGATAGCATGGTTGATAGTCTTACCCATACAGACATCTATGTTACATGCACTGATAACCCTTTTAGTTTTCGATTGCTGGGGACAGAAATTTTCTATATCAGTTAATTCTCTGTCCCCACTGTTCAGTTTAAATGTTTATCCAGAAAATCTGTGAATGTATTGCTAAGTAACTCAGTCCCTTTCTTTGATGGATGCAATCCATCTCTTTTGTACAATTTTTCATTGGACCAGTTGCAGACATCATGACTAATAAAACCAAAGCCTTCCATTTTACACCACTCCTTTAGCCACACATTAAACTCCACTACACGCTGGCCTTTACCTTTTTGTTACTTATGTACTGGTAAAACCTCTGAAAAGTTAAGCCTACAACCTATGCTATTAAGCTCATACCCCAAGCTCTGGAAATCATTCTGCACAGAAAGCACATCCTTTTGGGACAGATCATTTGTGCCAAAGATGTATAAGTGTGCCAAGATGTATAATAAGTGTAAAGTTAAGTGTGTGACCCAAGAACAGCACATGTTAAACCTCTGCTCTACAAACTGCATTGGCTACCAATTTGCCAGTGGGTGAAATTGAAGATGCTGATGATGATCTTTAAAGCCCTATTTGGCACAGGACCAGGTTATTTGAGCCTTGCCCTAATTACCTCTACAGCAGGAGGGGCATATTGCAGTTCCCATCAATCAAGAAACTTTAGCAGGGTCCAGGAGGAGACTTTTCCTGCTGTAGCACCTGACCTTAGGAACATTGTTCCCCCCAAGATGAGGTTGGTCACAACCCTGTGGGTCTTCTTGAAGGCCCTCAAAACTTGATTTTGCTATTGGACCTGAGGATAAAAGGATGGAGCCGGTGTACATTTAATTGCATTCTTCCTTGTCTTTTTCTTATTATAGTTTTAAAAATTATTTTAATTGTTTTAATGGATAAATTATCTTGTTTAATTTTTGTTTTAATTGTGTGAATGGCTCAGAATCAACTAAAAATGAGATAGGCAGCTGTACAAATTCAATAAATAAATTATTTATTCAATAAATAAATAATAACCCATCATCATCATCATCAACAACAACAACGAGTAAATAGTTCTAAAGTTTAAACAAGCAGGCAGATTAATACATAGGCATTTTGGTGGCAATAGTACTATAGTACTGTAGGGTATTCTGTAGGGTATAATAATAGAATATCAAAAGCTTAAAAAGTCAAGTCAAGGTTATTCTCAATTTTTTTCTCATGTTCCCTCTTGTTCCTGGATTGAGATAACAACTACTGTCTTTTTCTTAAGCTATTAACAGTTCTTGCATACCTTCATCGATGTTATCTCTGTTTGTTTCTGTAAAAGCAGATTATTTTATTATTATTATTATTATTATTTATTGGATTTATAAGCTGCCCTTCTCCCGAAGGACTCAGGGCGGTGTACAGCCAGGATAAAAAAGAACAATATACAGTTAAAATACAATTAAAAAACTTATTATACAGTATGGCCGAAATAATTAAGAATTATGAATCTAAAAACCCCAATTAAAACTAGAGAGAAAATTTAAGATTTAAAATTCAACAATTTAAGAAAGCCCATACGAACAAACAAATATGTTTTCAGTTCGCGAAAAGTCCGAAGGCCAGAAATTTGACGTAAACCAGGGGGGAGTCCGTCCCAAAGAGTGGGGGCCCCCACAGAGAAGGATCTTCCTCTGGGGGCCGCCAGCCGACATTGTCTGGCGGACGGCACCTGAGAAGGCCCTCTGTGGGAGCGACGGGTCGGTGGGAGGCATGAGGTAACAGAAGGCGGTCCCGTAAGTACCCAGGTCCCAAGCCATGGAGCGCTTTAAAGGTGGTTACCAAGACCTTGAAATGCACCAAAGGCAACAGGAAGCCAGTGCAGTCTGCGCAGGAGAGGTGTCACATGTGAGCTGGCGTGACTCCCTCTATCACCAGCGCAGCTGCATTCTGGACCAACTGAAGCCTCCGAGTGCATCTCAAGGGGAGCCCCATGTGAGAGCATTGCAATAATCCAGGCGGGAGGTAACCAGAGCGTGAGTGACTGTGCATAGGGCATCCCGATCAAGGAAGGCGCAACTGGCGCACCAGGCGAACCTGGTGGAAGGCTCTCCTGGAGACGGCCGCCAAATGATCTTCAAACGACAGCTGTGCATCCAGGAGAACACCCAAGCTGCGCACTCCTCCTTTGGGGCCAATAACTCGCCCCAACAGTCAGCTGCGGCTGCAGCTGACTGTATCAATGCCGGCATCCACAGCCACTCCGTCTTGGAGGGATTGAGCTTGAGCCTGTTCCTCCCCATCCAGACCATCTGAAAAGTTAAGCCTACAACCTATGCTATTAAGTTCATACCCCAAGCTCTGGAAATCATTCTGCACAGAAAGCACATCCTTTTGGGACAGATCATTTGTGCCAAAGATGTATAAGTGTGCCAAGATGTATAATAAGTGTAAAGTTAAGTGTGTGACCCAAGAACAGAACATGTTAAACCTCTGCTCTACAAACTGCATTGGCTACCAATTTGCCAGTGGGTGAAATTGAAGATGCTGATGATGATCTTTAAAGCCCTATTTGGCACAGGACCAGGTTATTTGAGCCTTGCCCTAATTACCTCTACAGCAGGAGGGGCATATTGCAGTTCCCATCAATCAAGAAACTTTAGCAGGGTCCAGGAGGAGACTTTTCCTGCTGTAGCACCTGACCTTAGGAACATTGTTCCCCCCAAGATGAGGTTGGTCACAACCCTGTGGGTCTTCTTGAAGGCCCTCAAAACTTGATTTTGCTATTGGACCTGAGGATAAAAGGATGGAGCCGGTGTACATTTAATTGCATTCTTCCTTGTCTTTTTCTTATTATAGTTTTAAAAATTATTTTAATTGTTTTAATGGATAAATTATCTTGTTTAATTTTTGTTTTAATTGTGTGAATGGCTCAGAATCAACTAAAAATGAGATAGGCAGCTGTACAAATTCAATAAATAAATTATTTATTCAATAAATAAATAATAACCCATCATCATCATCATCAACAACAACAACGAGTAAATAGTTCTAAAGTTTAAACAAGCAGGCAGATTAATACATAGGCATTTTGGTGGCAATAGTACTGTAGTACTGTAGGGTATTCTGTAGGGTATAATAATAGAATATCAAAAGCTTAAAAAGTCAAGTCAAGGTTATTCTCAATTTTTTTCTCATGTTCCCTCTTGTTCCTGGATTGAGATAACAACTACTGTCTTTTTCTTAAGCTATTAACAGTTCTTGCATACCTTCATCGATGTTATCTCTGTTTGTTTCTGTAAAAGCAGATAATACTTGTTAGTGTTTTGTGTGGAAAGAAGTGTGGAAAGAGTATTTAAACCTTTTTGAACAAAATAAATGATGCAAAAGAACCAAGATTGAAGAGAGACATAAATGGTGTATGAGATCTGATAGATAACGTCTAACTGTGGAAAAACCCTTTGCAGGTGCTAGCAGGAATACCAGAAGGTTCCCTTTCCTCATTGTAATCTTTTCCCCATTTGCGCTCCTCAGGAACTCCTCAAAGGAACTCCTCAGTCCTAGTACAAGAATATGAAAGAGAGGGAGAGCCAATTCATCACAGAGCACAAATAAAGCATCAAGATGCGGATTAGCATGCTTTGTGCATGAATAGCCCTTTATCCATGGCTAAAATAAATTCATTACCTGATGAATTACATTCATCGGTACTACTGAGGAAGGTACCAAGTCAGGTAATGAAACATCTGCAAGCTCAGAAAACACCAAGGATTCCACAGTTTAATCTTGAGCTACATATATTCACTTCTGTTGGAACCAACTCGGCATTCAGACAAATCCATCATTAATAGACACCTAGAAACCATACCCTCACCAAGTTGAGCAGGCAAACTACTGTATTTTCACATTTACATTTACATTAACATTAACATTTCACACTTGCTAATACTGAGACCACCAAGGACTCTATGGTTAAAAGGCTTCTAATGACAAAATGATGAACTATATGAACGCTTATGATAAATTGCCTTAAGATATTGTTTGAACTAAAGAATCTACGCTAAGCCTGGATGAAAAATTTTCAAGGGCTTGGGAAAGTGTATATTTTGCATTGGATCAAGAATATTAACAGAAAAGCTGCAAAGTTGTAAGGTCACTTCCAAAGCTATGCTAGCCAGCCAAAGTGGACTAAAACTGTGCTTCATTATGTGGTACTTTTACTTTCTAGCACCAAGGACAATTTTTGCAAGCCTCTAGAGAATCTACAACAAGAATGAAGTGTTTTGTCAAAGCAAGGACTGTGCAATCTTACATGTTGTATATAATGCCTGCCAGTTAGAAGCATTCATTCATTGTGTGCTTGCCAGCTTTGCGGAAAAAAGATGTCACACAAAGGATTGATGCAAAATATTGCATTCATAGATAAAAGATCAAATTTGTATTTTGATTGTGTCGAGTTTTACAGAACTCAGATGGCTTCCTCCTAAGAGCTAAGAAGAATAATGATAGTCAAGAAACTATTTATTCTCACAATAACTGTGGCAGTAGAAGCATACAAAAAGTGACAGTTCCAGTTCTGAAGGCTGCATAGCATGAAATAGGGAAAAAATAGTAAAGCATATTAAATAAATACGTAAGTGTTAGATCAAACAGGATGCCAGAAATGTAAGAAAATACTAATGAAACTGGACTTGAGAGTTAAATTTCCGGAAGGGTCTACATTCTATTTTAAAGATAGCAGATAACTCAATTCTGTTCCATAGCCATGATGGAATTTAAAACAACCTTTACTGTTGCCAGCAATGTTAAGCCTTTCAGGAAAAGAAACAAAAAAATCTGATAGTGTTTTTCTTTTTCTGGAAGGAAGTCCATTGGAGGAATCAGCCTGAGAGAATAGATGATATGCTCAAGAAAATTGGTGGGATGATATGTTTGGGGAAAGGACAAGGTTTTCTCAAGGAGATTTTGGTGCAGTGAAGAACTTCCCCCATGTTTGTGGTAAACTTCACAGGTCTTTCACAAGAAGCATCCTGTACTTGAGTTCTGTAAGCACATTTTGGGGAAGACTGGGTCAATGATTAGAAAGCCTGTTTTTTTCTCAATACCATCACTACTAGTATTTATGCGGATCAATAAAACATAAAGAAAGAAAGTTTAATCAGGTGAGCGTAGGTGAAGTTATAAATATTTGCTTAGGAGAATCATGAAAATTTTAAGGAAAGAAAAGGCATTTAGGAACAGCCGGGCGCTCCTCCCGTTCAATCTTTCACTAGGAATTTTGCCTATTGACAATAATGGCCCCCCATTTCCCCCCCTTCTTTCAAAACCAACTTTCTCTGCATATCTGATATACAACTAGAAAATTCTTGCAGCAAATAGCTAACTTAGGAACAATATGTCCTTGATTTCTTTCATTTCCCCTTTTATGTTAATTCATTGGGATACATATAAATATCTACTAGAAGTATTTATGGGATGTTGAAAGCTCTGCCCTGGCTTTCATGCTCAGTCATCCTTAACCCAGTTAGAATTAAGAGATATACATAATAAATGATTCATTATGAGTGATTATCTCTGGAGATTTTGTTAATCTTATCAAACCATAAACTATGTCAATCACTACTAAGTTTCACATGGAATTATACTTAATAATCATCAACTTTTAAGTTAGGCATTTAATTCTATCAAAGTTTTACTGGGAATAAAAACAATCAGTATGACTGCTTCTCGGAGTTTATAGAAAAAAATACAATCATACTTTATTTTAATCCACCCATAGCCACATTAACTGTCAACAGAATAGCCCCCAGAGCCTCAGGATTTCTCATAAACTCAAGAGCAAATCAATCATTTCTAAGGGAAAATAAGCATTTAAATCCCAGGGGTCGAGTTCACTCTTCAAAGAGAAAATTATTAAATGAGTTGTTTATGTTATGTGATTCTATCAGTGTGCGTTAATTCTTGTTTCTTATAGGGAAAAAAAGCCTGATAAAGAACTGTGTGCAAATACCAGGAGAATATAACCAAAATGTTAATAATGCACTTTGTGGTACTTATTTAAAATTTCTGAACAAAATATATTGACAAAAATGGCATTCTGAATTAATATTAAAGAGCTAATATTGCGCCTCAAGCAAGTAACTTCCATTAAGATTAATTAGAAATGTGAAGCAAACTCCTTTTCTAAAAAATACTTTCAGGATAATTAATCTGCTAGACTATAGGATTGTTGCAGAGAAGAGGGAATTAGAATGGATGACAAGCTAAACATGAGTCAATAATGTGATGTTCTAGCAAAAATGGAAAATGTTATTACAAATGGAAAATGTTATTACAGAATCAATTGATGAACATCTGTGATCAGCAAAAGTTCTGATTTACTGAAGGGAAAGACATTTTTAAATTAGATTTTAGAAAAAGCTTTCAAGTCATGAGACCATTTGGCCAGTAAAACCTATTATGATATAATGTAGAGCTGTCATTACATGAGTATTTCTTCATGTTTATTTTAATCTAATTATTTGACTTTTCAAACCACTGTGAATTGCTATCCATTTATTACCTTCCTCTTGTGTGTGATTTAAAACCCACATCAGTCAACTGGATTTCTAAAACAGCTTCAGAGCATATGTTGTACGTTCATTTTGATTTGTCTATATATTTATTAAACTTCATTGTTTAGAAATCTGTCCTACTTTCTGGAAGTAAATAAGGCTTATTTTTCTACACAAATCTCAGGATGTTTTAGAGTTTTTTCTAAAAACTTAAAGGAAGATTTCTTTCCAAGATAAATTATAGCTGCAAATTAGCAGACAGCTGAACATGGGTCCCTTCCTTCCTTCCTTCCTTCCTTCCTTCCTTCCTTCCTTCCTTCCTTCCTTCCTTCCTTCCTTCCTTCCTCAAGGAGGTAAGTGGATGCTACTAGGTGTGAGAAGGAATGAGGGACTATATAAGCTATCAAAGAGCATTGAAAATGAGGATCACATGACCACAGCAGTAGCCCAGAAGTGCTGCAACAGTAACAACTTAGCAACCATTTATTGAGCCTTCCCAGCAGTCTGAAGATTAGCCCATTTGGGGTAGCTTTATTGATAAAGTTTTACCTCTTATGCATTCCTTTGCCCAGTTAAAAGTTATAAACATGAGAATTTTAGTAGTATATAGATTCACTTCAGATAAAGTCACATTTTCTTCTGACTTTATCTGAACAAGATTCACCTGTGGGATACCTTTATCGTTTCTTTCTAGATAATTTGTTGATATGTGAAAAGTCAGAAAGACTTTAGTCTTAAGGCAGGATGGTAGTACATTGTAAGCACAAACAACAAATAATTAAAAGATAACTGATTCAGATTACAATTCAGGTATTTAAGCATGAAAACTCTAACCAATGATAATTTTGTAATTTTTTAAAAAAGTCTGGGATCAGAAATATATTCACAATGTTTCCTTATTAAGTTGGCTGGGAAGTGGCTCACCAGGCTAATGCAGCCTGTTATTAACACACAGCTGCCTGCAGTTACAATTACTGCAGGCTCGAGTCCCACCAGGCCCAAGGTTGACTCAGCCTTCCATCCTTTATAAGGTAGGTAAAATGAGGACCCAGATTTTTTTGGGGGGGGCAATAATTTGACTTTGTATATAAATATACAAATAGGATGAGACTATTGCCTTACACAATGTAAGCCACCCTAAGTCTTCGGAGAAGGGCGGGATATAAATTCAAATAAAAAAAAAAGTTGTATGGGAACTATTGAAAAAAATCAGGAAAATAATCTTGATAAGCAATGTAGTTAGCTCTTTATAATTTTTCACAATTTTGATTTCCCTTGAACTAATAATGGAAATTAAAATGAATGAATGTTTATATAATGAGTAAGGTAAAGGTAAAGGTTTCCCTCGCACATTTGTGCTAGTCGTTCCCAACTCTAGGGAGTGGTGCTCATCTCTGTTTCAAAGCCGAAGAGCCAGCACTGTCCAAAAACATCTCTGTGGTCATGTGGCCAGCATGAGTCAACAGTGAAGGTGCACAGAGCACTGTTACTTTCCCACCAAAGTACTCCCTATTTTTCTACTTGCATTTTTACATGCTTTCGAACTACTAGGTTGGCAGAAGCTGGGACAAGTAATGGGAGCTCACCCTGTTATGCGGCACTAGGGATTTGAACCACTGAACTGCCGACCTTCTGATCGACAAGCTCAGCGCCTTAGCCACTGAGCCACCACATCCCTATATAATGAGTATATAAGTATAATTAATATACAAATAAAATAAACTACTCTAAAATACAATTAGTTATACATGTTCATATCAAAACTTAAAGCTATAACTATAATAATAAAGTATTATTTTTCAGTTATTCAGGGCTTGCTGTATTCAATTTACAGAATAATAACAAATTAATGAATCTGATGTTAGTTGTTAATTGTTTTTGTGTTTTGCACTGAAGAGAGTCTTCTGTCTAGCCACTCTGCCCTAAAGCCAGATCACTGGAGAGCTGCAGTGATGGTTTTCCTTCTGGAACTCTGTCCCATCTCCACACAGGATCTCTGGAGCTCAGTCAGAATGACCATCGGGTTCTTGGTCACCTCTCTTACTAAAGCACTTTCTCACCAATTGCTCAGTTTGACCAGGTGACCAGCTCCCGGAAGAGTCCTGGTTGTGCCAAACTTCTTCTATTTGAAAATTATGGAGGCCACTGTGCTCTTAGGAACCTTCAGTGCAGCAGAAATTTTAAAATTGACAAAAATGAAGGGGGGTCTGAATACTTTCTGAATGCACTGTATAAAAGATACTATCTGTACTGCAACATACATTTTGTCTGCAGTCTCCCTTTTCCCACTCTCCTATGATTTTCTTCATTAGTTCTCAATAGGTGTCTGTTCACTTCAAGGTACTGCATCTGTTCCAGAATATTCCATTGCCTGTGTTCTCCAGATGAAATCGGATGTTCATATTTATTGCTGAATTGTCATGAAATGATTGATTTCTGAAGTTTTAATTTTACAATTATACATTATCTAGTAGTTCTCAACCTGTGGTCCGTGGATCTCTGGGAAGCTGAGATATCATCACAACGTTTCTGCAAAGGCTTGAAGAAATGTTATAATTTAAATCTTGAGTTAAGTGTTGATGGTCTGTGGCCATGGTCACTCACAAAAAGAATTTTTAGGGGGTCTGTGGTGAAGAAAAGGTTAAGAACCACTGTATTATCTTAAATAAAATATGCAAATATTGTATCAGTCATTTTATTTTATTTTTTATTTAAAAATATATCTATCCTGTTTTGAGCTTTGGCCATAGATGTAAAAAATGTATAGTTTTCTTTAAAAACTAAGATTTGAAGATGAAATAAAATCAGAGGTAAAAAATAAATTGGTATTCATTAGCAGTTAAGAAACTGTGGATTTGAATATGCTTTCTGAGTGACTCTTAAGAAGTAAAGAATTGAATAATAGATGCAAAGAAGCTTATTGCTTTCTCTTCACCACTTTACAGCAAACAAGAAAAAACAGACTGTGATAGTGGTTACATTCTGGTGGATAGTTGTAATTTAAAATGAAATCCTCATATGGAAGGTTTTGAATGTTGCTAGAATATTATAAATGATGTGAAAAAAGAAGACAACCCTCTTTTTAAATGTCTTGTGTATGTATATATATGCTTAGACATGCATATAGGGAGTTATGTGGTTATTAAAATGGTGGACAAGGAACAGACAGAAGGACTAGTCAGAACAGGAGGCTGGCCAACCTTGGACAAGTAACTCTGTCTCTCAGCACTGGGCTAATTGGACCCATACACCCTAACTTAACAAAAATGCATGGGCTTAGAGCTGTCCATATTCTTAGATACTACCTTAAA